>NW_027325827.1:0-16777 GCF_048418805.1 Vulpes vulpes
GTCGGTTAGGGGGTTTAGTAGGGTTGTGATTCGTATTATACCGTAACCTCCTAGTTTTAGAAGTACGGCTGCAAGTACCATAGAACCGGCAATAGGGGCCTCTACATGTGCCTTTGGTAGTCACAAGTGTAGAGGCTGGATTCAGTATTGGATTATGAGGAAGTTTAGAGAGCCTATGCTATTTTGAATATACAGAAGTGCTACGAGAAGTGGTAGAGATCCTGTCAAGGTGTAAAATTAGTCGTTCGGTCTGATTACCTCACCGGGTGATAATAATAAGGGTGGGAATTAGGGTAGCTTCGAATAGAATATAGAAGAGGATTAATTCTGTGGCGGTGAAGGTTATAATTAAGAATAGTTGGAGTAGAATTAGTATTGAAATATATAGTTTTTTTCGGATAAGAGGCTCTTTTGATAGATGGGATTGGCTTGCTATTAGTATAAGTGGTAGAAGTCATGTTGTGAGTGCCAGTAGTGGTGCTGATAGGGAGTCGGAGAAGAATAGTAAGGACGAGTTCAGGGTGTTGTCGGTCGGTTGATTTAGATAAGACAAACTAATTAGGCTAATTAGCAGGCTGTATATTGTGGAGTTAATTCAGATTATGTTAGGCTTTGATGTTCATGTTAGGGGAATAAGTATAGCGGTAGGAATAATAATTTTTAGCATTGTAGAAGGTTTAGGTTTTGCACATAATCAGTTCCGTAAGTGTTAGATACTATGACTAGTAGAGATAATCCTAATGCTGCTTCGCAGGCGGCGAATACTAGCAGTACAATTGGTATTATGCTAGCTAATGTGAGGTGATTATTCAGGATAGTCACAGATATCATTACGAATAGTGACAGTATCATGCCTTCTAGGCATAGTAGTGATGATATTAGGTGGGATCGGTAGATGAGTATGCCCATTAATGATAGAATGAATGCCAGGAAGATGTTAATATATACTATGGACATATGATAATTATGAGTTAAATCATAATTTAATGAGTCGAAATCATTTGTTTTAGTTTAAACTAATTATCATATTCAGTTCATTCTAGGCCTTTTTCAGTTCATTCATATGCTAGGCTTGCAGCCAGAAGTGAGATTAGAAGGAGTGCCATGATAAGCATAGTTGTTAGCTTGTTGGTTTGTGATGCCCAGGGTAGCGGAAGTAGGAGGGCGATTTCTAAGTCAAAGAGTAGGAATGTGATTGCAACCAGGAAAAATTTTATAGAAAATGGTAAACGCGCCGATCCTATGGGGTCAAAGCCACATTCGTAAGGACTAGTTTTGTCGGCATAAATATTTAGTTGAGGGAGTCAAAATGCGATTATTACGAGTAGGGAAGCCAGGGTAATATTGGTTATCAGAGTAAGTATTATGTTAATTACTTCTTTTCAGGTCTGTCTGAAGCTAATTGATTGGAAGTCAATTGTACTAATTATACTAAAGAAGTAAGATCCTCATCAATAGATGGAAACATATAGGAATAGTCAGACTACATCGACGAAGTGTCAGTACCATGCAGCAGCTTCAAATCCAAAGTGGTGGTTAGATGTGAAGTGGTAGTGCAGTTGTCGCATAAAGCAGACAATAAGGAATGTGGAGCCGATAATTACATGTAGTCCGTGGAATCCGGTAGCCATAAAGAATGTGGATCCATAGACTCCGTCGGAGATTGTGAAGGATGTTTCATAATATTCAGAGGCTTGTAGTAGTGTGAAGTATACGCCTAGGGAGATAGTAATAAATAGGGCTTGAAGTATGTGCTTGCGATTGCCTTCTATTAGGCTGTGGTGGGCTCAGGTGATTGAGACCCCTGAGGCTAGAAGGACAGAGGTGTTGAGTAGAGGGACTTCAAGCGGATTCAGAGGAATGATGCCAGTGGGTGGCCAGCAACCCCCGAGTTCGGGGGTTGGAGCTAGGCTGGAATGGTAGAAGGCTCAAAAGAAGCCAGCGAAAAAGAAAACCTCTGAGACGATAAATAGGATTATTCCATATCGTAGCCCCTTTTGCACAGTGGGGGTATGGTGCCCTTGAAATGTGCCTTCTCGAACTACGTCTCGTCATCATTGATACATAGTTAGTATGTTAGTTGTAAGTCCTAGAGTGAGTAAAGATATTGAGTTGTAGTGAAATCATATGATGAGACCCGATGTTATAAGTAGGGCAGATAGGGCCCCTGTTAGTGGTCATGGGCTCGGATTGACTATATGGTAAGCATGGGCTTGGTGGGTCATTAGGTATTGTCATGTAAGTATAGACTTACTAGTAGTGTAAAAGACTTACTAGTAGTGTAAAGACGTAGGCCTGAATAAGAGCGACGGCGAATTCGAGAATGGTAAGTAAAACTAGAATTATAAAAGTAATAAGGGCTGTGGTAGCACTGATGTTGATTAGGGCTAGAGTGGCCCCTCCAATTAGATGAATTAGTAGGTGTCCTGCGGTAATGTTGGCTGTTAATCGGACAGCCAAGGCCATAGGCTGAATTAGTAGGTGTCCTGCGGTAATGTTGGCTGTTAATCGGACAGCCAAGGCCATAGGCTGGATGAATAGACTAATTGTCTCGATGATTACTAGCATGGGAATTAGGGGGAGGGGTGTTCCTTGGGGCAGGAAGTGTGCTAGAGAGGCCTTAGTTTTGTGGCGGAACCCGGTAATTACTGTCCCTGCTCACAGGGGAATTGCTATTCCTAGGTTTATAGACAATTGGGTTGTGGGTGTGAATGAGTGAGGTAGCAATCCGAGGAGATTAGTCGAGCCAATAAATAAAATCAGTGATATCAGCATAAGGGCTCAGGTTCGTCCTTTTTGGTTGTGAATTGTTAGTATCTGTTTGGATGTGAGTTGAATTAATCATTGTTGGATAGAAATTAATCGATTGTTAATTAGTCGGTTAGGTGATGGGAATAGAATAGATGGGAATATTACGATTAATACAGCGATAGGGAGGCCCATTATTGTAGGGGTAGCGAAAGAGGCGAATAAATTTTCGTTCATTTGTTTTCTCAAGGGGTGTGTTTGCTAATAGACTTGATAGATTTAGGCCCTGGGCTCTCTGGATAGTAGTGTTTTGATACTTTTAGCTGGAATAAGATAAACAGAGTTAGAATTATTGAAAGAATTATAACTAATCAAGTTGATGTGTCTAGCTGTGGCATTTCATTAAGGAGAGGTTATAACTCTCAGTCTTTAACTTAAAAGGTTAACGCTTTATAGCTTCTCAATGAGTAGGTCTTGTCTATGTTAAACCATTACAGCAGATCAGGTTTCGAAGTAGGACAGTGGGACTATTTCAAGAACAATCGGTATGAAGCTGTGGTTGGATCCGCAAATTTCAGAGCATTGGCCGTAGTATAGCCCTGGTCGCATCGCTATTAGGGTGGTTTGATTTAATCGTCCTGGGATGGCATCAGTTTTTAAGCCTAGTGATGGAACGGCTCATGAGTGCAATACGTCTTCTGAAGAAATAAGTATTCGGACAGTTATTTCCATTGGGAGAACGACTCGGTTGTCGACTTCTAATAGTCGGAGTTCTCCTGGTTTTAATTCTTGTGTAGGAATCATGTAGGAGTCAAAGTTCAGATCTTCATAGTCAGTGTACTCGTAGCTTCAGTATCATTGATGGCCTATTGTTTTTACGGTTAGTGATGGGTTATTAATTTCATCCATTATGTAGAGAATTCGTAGAGAAGGAAGAGCAATCAGGATTAGGATAATGGCTGGTAGGATGGTTCAGACTGTTTCTACTTCTTGCGCGTCTATTGTACTTGTATGGGTTAGCTTGGTAGTTAGTATTAAAGTAATAATGTAAAGAACTAATGAGCTGATTAAGAATACGATTATTAGGGTATGATCATGAAAATGAAGTAGCTCCTCTATAATAGGGGAGGTCGCGTCCTGTAATCCGAGTTGAAAAGGGTACGCCATAGAGATATATAGGGGTTTCACCTATGATTTGACTTTGACAAAGTCATGTAATGTTTTACTAATACCTCCTAATTGAGAAAGACATAGTGGTTATGGGACTGGCTTGAAACCAGTTTTAGGGGGTTCGATTCCTTCCTTTCTTATTTTTGGATGACATACGTAGGCTCTTCAAATGTGTGGTACGGAGGAGGACATCCGTGTAATCATTCAATGTTAGTTGTAGTGAGTTCTACTATTGCGACCTCCCGTTTAGAAGCGAAGGCTTCCCAGATTATAAAGATTATAAGTATTACTGCTGTAAGTGAGATGAATGAGCCTATAGATGAGACGGTATTTCAAGTGGTGTATGCATCTGGGTAGTCAGAATATCGACGGGGCATACCCGATAGTCCTAGGAAGTGTTGAGGGAAGAAAGTTATGTTCACCCCTACAAATATAATTGTAAAGTGGATTTTCGCTCAGGTGTCATTTAGAGTATAACCTGAGAATAGGGGGAATCAGTGGGCAAACCCGCCTATGATAGCAAATACTGCTCCTATTGAGAGAACGTAGTGGAAGTGAGCTACGACGTAGTACGTGTCATGAAGAACGATATCTAAGGATGAGTTGGCTAAAACGATGCCCGTTAGGCCACCTACTGTGAATAGGAAAATAAAACCTAGAGCTCATAGTATAGCCGGAGATCATTTAATATTGCCCCCATGGAGCGTTGCTAATCAACTGAATACTTTAACCCCTGTAGGAATAGCGATAATTATGGTAGCAGACGTGAAGTATGCTCGTGTATCCACATCTATTCCTACAGTGAATATGTGGTGAGCTCATACGATAAAGCCTAAGAATCCGATAGACATTATTGCTCATACCATTCCCATGTAACCAAAGGGCTCTTTCTTTCCTGAATAATAGGTGACGATGTGGGAGATTATACCAAACCCAGGCAAGATTAAGATGTAGACTTCAGGATGTCCGAAGAATCAAAACAAGTGTTGGTATAAAATAGGATCCCCTCCTCCAGCAGGATCAAAAAATGTTGTGTTAAGGTTACGGTCTGTCAGAAGCATAGTAATTCCAGCAGCCAGTACTGGTAGTGATAGTAGTAATAGGACGGCTGTAATTAGGACTGATCACACAAATAGGGGGGTTTGGTATTGGGATATGGCGGGAGGTTTTATATTGATAATAGTAGTGATGAAATTAATAGCTCCTAAAATTGAAGAGACTCCGGCCAGGTGCAGGGAGAAAATTGTAAGGTCTACTGATGCTCCAGCATGAGCCAGGTTACCAGCTAATGGGGGATATACGGTTCACCCAGTTCCCGCACCCGCTTCTACTATGGAAGATGCTAATAGTAGAAGAAAGGATGGGGGAAGTAGTCAGAAGCTCATGTTGTTTATCCGAGGAAATGCTATGTCTGGGGCACCAATTATCAGGGGAACTAATCAGTTCCCAAATCCCCCAATTATAATTGGTATGACCATGAAGAAGATTATTACGAAGGCATGTGCGGTTACGATTACGTTATAAATCTGATCGTCCCCTAATAAGGTGCCGGGTTGACCCAATTCGGCTCGAATTAGGAGGCTTAGGGCAGTGCCTACTATACCGGCTCATGCCCCGAATAGCAAATATAAAGTACCGATGTCTTTGTGGTTAGTAGAGAATAATCATCGATTAATGAACATAGGTAAAATGGCTGATAAAAGCGTTAGACTGTAAATCTAAAGATAGGGGTGTAAGTCCTCTTTTTGCCAAGCCTTGTGGTGAATTATTCATATTGAATTGCAAATTCAAAGAAGCAGCTTAGACGCCGCCGGGGCTTCTCCCGCCTTTTTTTCCTACACGGCGGGAGAAGCTAGATTGAAGCCAGTTATAGGGTATTTAGCTGTTAACTAAAACTTCGTGGGGTAGAAGCCCACCAATCTAGTAAGGACTTAGCTTAATTAAAGTGTTTGATTTGCATTCAATTGATGTAGGATAAATTCCTGCAGTCCTTAAAGCGTTTTGGTCAGGGGTTAAGTGTGTAGCACTTGCTTAGAGCTTTGAAGGCTCTCGGTCTCGTTTAACCTAAACTCCTAGTCCAGAATTGATATTATGGGTATGATGGGGAGTAGTATGGTTGAGGTAATAATCAGAGGGGGTAGCAAGGTTATCTTTTTTGTGTGCTCAAATTGTCATTTTATTTTTATGTTGTTTGCGGATGGGAATATAGTGAGTGCGGTACTGTATGTGAGTCGTATGTAGAAGTATAGGTTGAGTAGTGCAGTGATGGCTATAAGTGTTGGGACAACAATTATATCATTTTTTGTTAGTTCTTGAATAATTATTCATTTAGGAATAAAGCCGGACAGTGGTGGAAGCCCTCCCAGGGATAGCATTAGAGTTAGGATGGTGGAAGCAATTAGGGGGATTTTGTTTCATGTGTGTGAGAGAGATAGGGTTGTGGTAGATGCGCTCAGTATGAATAGTATGAATGTTGATAGGGTTATTAGAATGTATAGGGACAGGTTTAGAAATATTATTGTGGGGTTGTAAATAATGATTGCCGCTATTCAGCCTATGTGTGCGATGGAAGAATATGCTATGATTTTTCGTAGTTGAGTCTGATTAAGTCCGCCTCATCCTCCAACTAGAACAGACGCGAGGGCCACTAGTGTTATTAGGTCAGTATTGATTGATGGTGAGATCTGGTAGAGAACGGATATTGGTGCAATTTTTTGTCATGTCAGTAGGATCATACCTGATGAGAGTGAAATGCCTTGGGTTACTTCAGGGACTCAGAAGTGAAATGGGGATAGACCCAGTTTTATTGTTAGGGCAATAGTTATTATAGTTGATGCTGCAGGATTCGAGACTTTTGAGATTATTCATTGACCGGAGTAGAGAAGGTTGATAGTGACTCCTATTATTAGTAATATCGAGGCTGTTGCTTGTGTGAGGAAATACTTTGTGGATGCCTCTATGGCTCGTGGATTGAATTTTTTTATTAGAATAGGAATGATGGCTAACATATTCATTTCGAATCCGATTCAGATTAGTAACCAGTGGGAGCTTAATATTACGATTATAGTTCCAGTTATGACGGTTGCTAGAATGGCAATGAGGATAGGAGGTTTTATTAGTACGGGAAGGATATAAACCAACATTTTCGGGGTATGGGCCCGATAGCTTAATTTAGCTGACCTTACTGTAGAATATGGTGTAAATTTGGTAGCACGAAGATCTTTGAATTCTTAGGATTAGGTTCGAAGCCTATTATTCTAGAAATAAGAGGGTTTAAACCTCTATGATTTACTCTATCAAAGTAACTCTTTTGTCAGACATATTTCTTATGTTTGAGGTGGAATGCTTGCAGTGATGATAGGTAGGGCGACGTGTCATATGCACAGGGCCAAAGTTAGTGGTAGGAAGTTTTTTCACAGGAGGTGTATTAATTGGTCATAGCGGAATCGAGGGTAGGATGCTCGAATTCATAGAAAGGAGATGGTTAGCAGAAGGGTTTTAATGGTGAAGTTGATGGAGTAGAGCTCTGGTAAGAATGGATTGTGGAATGCGCCGAAGAATAAGATTGTTGTGAGGATATTTATTATGATAATATTTGCATACTCTGCTAGGAAGAATAGGGCGAAGGGTCCGGCTGCATACTCCACGTTAAACCCTGAGACCAGTTCTGATTCCCCCTCAGTTAAGTCAAAGGGGGCCCGGTTTGTTTCTGCTAGGGTAGAGATAAATCATATCATGGCTAGAGGTCAGGCAGGGAAAATTAGTCATATATGCTCTTGGGTAATAATGAGTGTGGATAGTGTGAATGATCCGTTTATTAGCAAAATAGAAAGGAGGATGATCGCTAGTGTGACTTCGTATGAGATTGTTTGAGCTACGGCTCGAAGGGCTCCGATTAGGGCGTACTTGGAGTTTGAGGCCCATCCTGATCAGAGAATGGAGTATACGGCGAGGCTTGACATAGCTAGTATAAATAGTACTCCTAGATTTATGTTAATGAGTGGGTAGGGCATGGGGAGTGGGATTCATATGGTTAGAGCTAATGATAGGGCCAGAATGGGTGCTAGAATAAATATTGATATAGATGATGTAAGGGGACGTAGGGGTTCTTTTGTAAAGAGTTTTACAGCATCGGCGATTGGTTGGAGGAGACCATAGGGACCTACAATGTTGGGTCCTTTTCGAAGTTGTATGTAGCCTAGGACTTTCCGTTCAACGAGAGTGAGGAAAGCTACGGCGAGAAGGATTGGGACGATAAGGGAGAGAATGTTGATAAAGAACATGTTGTTAGGGAGAGGAATTGAACCTCTGGGGATAAAGGTTTAAGTCTTACGCAATTGCCGGGCTCTGCCACCCTAACAAAGCCCCCTTTCTTGGGCTTTTAGAGGGATAAACTGGTTAGATTGAGCTTAACTTCATCTATTAGTTCTAAGGCGCCTCTGTAAGGTAGGCCTTATTTCTCTTGTCCTTTCGTACTGGGAGAAACTGTTTAATAGATAGAAACCGACCTGGATTACTCCGGTCTGAACTCAGATCACGTAGGACTTTAATCGTTGAACAAACGAACCCTTAATAGCTGCTGCACCATTAGGATGTCCTGATCCAACATCGAGGTCGTAAACCCTATTGTCGATATGGACTCTTAAATAGGATTGCGCTGTTATCCCTAGGGTAACTTGTTCCGTTGATCAAAGATTATTGGATCAATAAGTGATGGTACATTTTGACTGGTAGGTCTAAATTTTAATCACTCGGGAGTTTTTTTATATTCCGAGGTCACCCCAACCTAAATTGTTAGCCCATAACAATGGTAGTATGTTATTCCCAGTGGGGTTTAAAGTTCATAAGTTTGGGCTAATTAATTAAAGCTCCATAGGGTCTTCTCGTCTTATTATAGTATTCCCGCCTCTTCACGGGAAGGTCAATTTCACTGATTGGAAGTAAGAGACAGTCAAACCCTCGTGTGGCCATTCATACAAGTCCCTATTTAGAGAACAAATGATTATGCTACCTTTGCACGGTCAGGATACCGCGGCCGTTTAACGGATGTCACTGGGCAGGCAGTGCCTCCAATACTGGTAATGCTGGAGGTGATGTTTTTGGTAAACAGGCGGGGTTTATGTTTGCCGAGTTCCTTTTACTTCTTTTAATCTTTCCTTGAGTGCATACCTGTGTTGGGTTAACAATGGGGTAGATAAGTGTTTTATTTTTTGGGTTGGTTTTATCAGGTTGTTAACTATCAGTGGTCTATCCGTTTCTGATATAAGCTTATGCGGGGAGAAATAATTCTTGTTACTCATACTAGCATTATTGCTTCTATACTTAAATAGAATAACCCAGGAGGTGAATTAGGAGTTGATGCAATATGGTTGGGATTAAGTTGCATTGTTTGTTGAGCTTGAACGCTTTCTCAATTGATGGCTGCTTTTAGGCCAACTATGGTTATGTTAATATTTACTCTCTAATAAAGGTTGTATCCTTGCTCTAAAAAGCTGTACCTTTTTAGATTATATTTTAAATTTACATTGAAATTTCGTTTTTTTTAGGTAAATTTAAAGTTGAACTAAAATTCTGTTTGTGGGTAACCAGCTATCACCAGGCTCGTTTGGCTTTTCACCTCTACCTATAAATCTTCTCACTATTTTGCCACATAGACGAGTTGATCCTTTTAGATTGTTCATAGGTAGCTCGTCTGGTTTCGGGGTACTTAGCTTAAGTTCTCTTTGTTAAGTTATTTCTAGCTAGCTCATTATGCAAAAGGTACAAGGTGTAATCTTTGCTGTTTTGTACTTTGAAAATGTCTTTCATCATTCCCTTGCGGTACTATCTCTATAGCTCCAATTAGAATTTCTATCTCCTATACTTTAATGGTTTGACTAAATGTTTTGTTTTGTAACTCTATGATAGTTTAATTTAAAGTCGATTGGGCTAGCTTTCGTTCAAAGTGGTCATTAATCATGAAATCTTCTGGGTGTAGGCCAGATGCTTTTATTAAGCTACACTTTGGTTAATCCAAGCACACCTTCCGGTATGCTTACCTTGTTACGACTTATCTCCTCTCGTGTTTTGATGTGAGTTAATATGTTTATGGCCTCAGTCTTATTACTTGAGGAGGGTGACGGGCGGTGTGTGCGTGCTTCATGGCCCTATTCAATTAAGCTCTCTATTCTTAATTTACTACTAAATCCTCCTTCAGTTTCTAGTTTCATAAAAACTTTCGTAAAGTGTTCTTAAAATAGAAAATGTAGCCCATTTCTTCCCATCCCATAAGTTACACCTTGACCTAACTTTTTTATGCGTGATGATCCTGCTTACTGCTCTACCTTTTAAGGGTTTGCTGAAGATGGCGGTATATAGACTGTATTAGCAAGGGATGGTGAGGTTTATCGGGGTTTATCGATTATAGAACAGGCTCCTCTAGAGGGATATAAAGCACCGCCAAGTCCTTTGAGTTTTAAGCTGTTGCTAGTAGTTCTCTGGCGAATTGTTTTGTTATAGAACTATTTATGTTTAGGGCTAAGCATAGTGGGGTATCTAATCCCAGTTTGGGTCTTAGCTATCGTGTAATCAGAAAATTTTAAAGTCACTTTCGTAGTATATTTTATGGTAACTGTAGCTTTTTACGGCTTAGTTAAGTTTTAACTTTAGTAATATATTATCTTAAACACGCTTTACGCCGTGGGCCTATTAGTTCGGGTTAATCGTATGACCGCGGTGGCTGGCACGAAATTTACCAACCCTCTTTAGTATAACTTAGTCGAACTTTCGTTCATGGCTTAATTTTTATCACTGCTGTATCCCGTGGGGGCGTGGCTTAGCAAGGTGTTATGAGCTACTTAGGAGTGTGCTTGATACCTGCTCCTTTAGATCGTTAGCGATTTTAAGGGCATTCTCACTGGGGCGTGGAGGCTTGCATGTGTAAGTTTACTAAGGACTAATAGGAAGGCTAGGACCAAACCTTTGTGTTTATGGAGTCTTATGACTCATCTTGGCATTTTCAGTGCCTTGCTTTACTAATTAAGCTACATTAACTTTTGTTTTTGGCATTGTCGGTGCGAATTATAGAGGCGGTAAAAATAAAATATCAAGGAAATGATATCTATAGATAGACAGCAAGATCTGGCGGGTGTAAGACCGCTGAGTTAGGTTAACTGGAGTAGCAATACATTTGTGCGATATTTACATAAAGCTTATGAGTACCATATATACTTAGTCCTGTTTTTGGGGTTTGGCGGGGCATATATAGGTGTATAGCGAGTAGCATGAGTTTACGGGGGGTAAGGGGGGTTTGTATGAGCTAACTCAATATCTTGCGTGTACGTACGTACGTGTGTACGTGTGTACGTACGTGTGTACGTACGTGTGTACGTACGTGTGTACGTGTGTACGTACGTGTGTACGTGTGTACGTGTGTACGTACGTGTGTACGTGTGTACGTACGTGTGTACGTACGTGTGTACGTGTGTACGTACGTGTGTACGTGTGTACGTACGTGTGTACGTGTGTACGTACGTGTGTACGTACGTGTGTACGTGTGTACGTACGTGTGTACGTGTGTACGTACGTGTGTACGTGTGTACGTACGTGTGTACGTGTGTACGTACGTGTGTACGTGTGTAAAGTCCTTATGTCCTGAAACCATTGACTGAATAGCACCTTGAATTGTGCACGGAGTTGATAAATGATAATGAATAAGTCCAGCTACAGATTATCTGACTGCGTCGGGGCCGCGACGGGCATATTCCCTGAGTGCAGATGTAGGTTAGAGTTAGTGCCGTTGCGGTCATAGCTGAGTGATAGCAAGTTCCCCCCCCCAAAAAAAAGAGATACCAAATGCATGACACCACAGTTATGTGTGATCATGGGCTGATTAGTCATTAGTCCATCGAGATGTCCCATTTGAGAGGATTAGTAGGATTGGAGTGAACAAGTAGAATGGCCCTGAGGTAAGAACCAGATGCCAGGTATAGTTCCATGATAGAAACCCCCACGTTGATATGGGCCCGGAGCGAGAAGAGGGATACTTCAAGCAAGGATTGATGGTTTCTCGAGGCATGGTGATAAATCCCTTATTGGACTAAGTGACGTGCAGTCATATATGCTCCTGATAGAGATTATTGTAAGATTAAACATAGCATGTCTTATGTAATTATATAAGTATATGTACATGCCTAATATCCATGGGGCATAGCAGTAATGCACGACGTACATAGGGTAAGTTTTGGGGGCGGGGGATAGTCGTAACACACCGGTTAATGTGGGCGTCAGGGAATAGTTTAAAAAGAATTTCAGCTTTGGGTGCTGACGGTGGGGCGTGTGCCTCTTCCTTGAGTCTTGGGGAGAATTATTAATCTCCATTTTTGGTTTACAAGACCAATGTAATTAATATACTACAAAGACTCTTCATTTTAGGAGATTGTTTTCGATAATGCTAATGGTTGGCATTAGAATCAATAAGATAGCAAAATACAGGATGGAGGCAATTTGGCCAATGATGATAAAGGGGTGTTCTACCGGCTGCCCTCCAATTCAAGTTAAGGTGAGGAGGTCTGCGGTTAGAAGTCAGAATAGGCATTGACTAAGGGGTCGGAATATTATCCCACGTTGTTTTGAGGTGTGTAGGTGGGGGATAAGTGCTAAGATTAGGATTGAGAACACTAGAGCTAGGACTCCTCCCAGTTTATTAGGGATGGACCGGAGAATAGCATAGGCAAATAGGAAGTATCATTCGGGTTTGATATGTGGGGGAGTGCTGAGAGGGTTTGCGGGGATGTAATTGTCTGGGTCTCCTAAAAGATCTGGTGAGAATAGGACTAGTGATATTAGAACTGAAAGGAGAAGTAAAACTCCTAGGATGTCTTTAATTGTGTAGTAGGGGTGAAACGGAATTTTGTCTGAGTCGGATGTGATTCCTGAGGGGTTGTTGGATCCTGTTTCGTGGAGAAATAAGAGATGAACCATCGCTAATGCTGCGATGATGAATGGAAGAATAAAGTGGAATGCAAAGAATCGTGTTAGGGTTGCTTTGTCTACTGAGAAGCCTCCTCAGATTCATTCTACTAGATCGGTTCCGATATAGGGGATAGCAGATAGAAGATTTGTAATTACGGTTGCCCCTCAGAATGATATTTGTCCTCACGGTAAAACGTAGCCCATAAATGCTGTGGCCATGGTTGCGAACAATAAGATAATTCCAATATTTCATGTTTCTATGAATACATAAGATCCATAGTATAAGCCTCGTCCTACGTGCATGAAGAGGCAGATAAAAAATATAGATGCTCCGTTTGCATGTATGTAACGGATAATTCAGCCATAGTTAACGTCTCGGCAGATGTGAGTGACTGATGAAAAAGCAGTAGCTGTGTCAGATGTATAGTGTATGGCTAAAAATAGACCTGTTGCAATCTGTAGAATAAGGCATACACCTAGCAGAGACCCGAAGTTCCATCAGGCAGAAATATTTGATGGTGCGGGAAGGTCGATGAATGAGTCGTTGACGATTTTAGCTAGTGGGTGAGTCTTTCGAATGTTGGTCATTAATGTTCTTATAGTTGAAATACAACGATGATTTTTCATGTCATTAGTCATGGTTAAATTCCATGTGGGAATAATGATAACATACATTGTATTTATTCTAAGTATTGTTTTTGTGATGAGCTTTGTGGGATTTGCTACGAAGCCCTCTCCTATTTATGGTGGGTTGGTGTTAATTATTAGTGGTGGGATTGGTTGTGCTATTGTATTGAATTTTGGAGGATCCTTCTTGGGGTTAATGGTGTTCTTAATTTATTTAGGGGGTATATTGGTAGTTTTTGGTTATACGACAGCTATAGCTACAGAGCAATACCCTGAAGTTTGGGTGTCTAATAAAGCTGTATTGGCGGCTTTTATCACTGGCCTGCTGTCTGAGTTATTGACCGCCTGCTATATCTTAAAGGATGATGAGGTGGAGGTAGTACTAAAGTTTAATGGTATGGGAGACTGGGTTATTTATGATACAGGTGATTCTGGATTTTTTAGTGAAGAGGCTATGGGTATTGCAGCGTTATACAGCTATGGTACTTGACTGGTAATTGTTACTGGTTGGTCATTATTAACTGGTGTGTTAGTTATTATGGAGGTTACACGTGGTAATTAAGAATTGAGAGGCTGAGGGCCATGGTGATTATGAATGAGAAGAAATAGAGCTTAATGAGGCCTTTTTGATTTGAAACTAGGGTGGAGGATTTTATTTGGAAGAATGCGATTGATTTTGGTAGAACATTTTCTAGTCAGATATAATCTAGGAGTATGGATGCTGATTTTTGACTTATGGATAGGCTTGTTTTAGGTGCCAGACGGTGTATGATGGTGGGGTAATAGCCAAGGAGGTTTGAAAACTTGAAATAGTGAGATGAGTGGTTGAATTTGAGCCCTTGCATTGTAAGGTTTAGTTCTAATGCCAGGATGAAACCCAAGATGGTTACTGCGAGGGCAGCTATTTTCAGATGATGAGGCATAGTCATTTGTGGGGTGGTAGTGGGAGTAATACTGTGGGAGATAACATACCCTGCGAACACACTCCCGAGAAGTAGGCGTTTAATAGAGTTAATTAGGTAAGGATTATTCTCGTTGATGGAAATAATTGGGGTAAAGCGGGGCTGGCCTAATAGTGCGAAGAATAGAATTCGAGTGCTGTAGGCGGCAGTTATAGATGTGGCAACGAGGGTAATTAAGAGGGCTCAGGCGTTGGTATTCGACGTGTTGGCGGTCTCGATAATCAGGTCTTTGGAATAGAAGCCTGTGAGGAATGGTATGCCTGTTAGTGCGAGGCTTCCAATGATAAGGGAGGTCGTGGTAAAGGGTAGGGCTTTAAATAGTCCGCCCATTTTTCGAATGTCTTGTTCATCATTTAAACTATGGATAATTGACCCGGAGCACATGAATAATATGGCTTTAAAGAATGCGTGGGTGCAGATGTGCAGAAAGGCCAAGTAAGGTTGGTTAATGCCAATTGTTACGATTATGAGTCCTAGTTGGCTTGAGGTAGAGAATGCGACAATTTTTTTGATGTCATTTTGTGTAAGAGCGCAGATTGCAGTAAACAGTGTAGTAACGGCCCCTAGACATAGAGTGAGGGTTTGGATAGTTGGATTTTGTTCTATTAGGGGGTGGAAACGAATTAGTAGAAATACTCCTGCGACAACTATAGTACTGGAGTGGAGTAGGGCTGATACGGGAGTTGGACCCTCCATAGCTGAGGGGAGTCATGGGTGTAGTCCGAATTGGGCAGATTTGCCGGTGGCTGCTAGTAAAAGGCCAAATAGGGGAAGATTAAGGTTGTCGTTAGCTGATATAAAAATTTGTTGAAGGTCTCACGCATTTAGGTGTAGTAAGAATCATGCTATAGCTATGATGAATCCGACATCTCCAATTCGGTTGTAGAGAATAGCTTGTAGGGCGGCTGTATTTGCATCGGTTCGACCGTATCATCATCCAATAAGTAGGAAAGATATAATGCCTACTCCTTCTCAGCCGATGAACAATTGAAATATGTTGTTTGCGGTCACTAGAATTATTATAGTGATAAGAAATATAAGGAGATATTTAAAGAATCGGTTGATGTAGGGGTCTGAGTGTATATATCATATAGAGAACTCCATAATGGACCATGTGACAAACAGAGCCACAGGTACAAAAATTATTGAGAAGTAATCTAGTTTAAAGCTTATAGACAGTTTTATGGTTTGGATCGTTATTCAGTGCCAGTTCGAGATTACCATTTCCTGTCCAGAGTAGATGAACATTATTGCAGGAATTATGCTAATTATAAATGCGTAGGAGGTTGCTGTTTTTACATAATATGGATATAATTTGTCTTTGTAGAGCTTGGTAGAGGTTATAATGATTGGTAGGGTGAGTAAGATTAAGGCAGTGATCATGCAGGAGGCGAATATATTTATTACTTTTATTCGGAGTTGCACCGATTTTTTGATTCCTAAGACCAATGGATTACTTCTATCCTATAAAAGTTGAAAAAGCCATGCTTTTATGCATGGGAGCATGAGTTAGCAGTTCTTGCAATACTTTTTCGGTAGGCAAAAAGATTTGAGCTTTTATTATCAGATTCACAATCTGATGTTTTTGTTAAACTATGCCTGCAGTAGATGGGTCCCAGAACAACTTTGGGGTCGATGGACAGGAGAAGCAAGGGCAGCAAGTGGAGGGTTATTAGGGCATTCTCCCGTGTAAAGGATGGTTTGATGTTTTTAATATGGTGGGTATGTTTACCGCGTTGTGTAGTGATTAGTATATATAGGGTATAAAGAGCGGTAATGATGATGTTTATTCCTATCAGGATAATTGTAATATTGGATCATGAGAATGAGGCTATTACTACGAACAGCTCCCCGATTAAGTTAATTGTTGGGGGAAGGGCTAGGTTTGCGAGACTCGCTAGTAGTCATCAAGCAGCTATCAGGGGGAGGAGGGTTTGGAGGCCTCGTGCGAGAATTATAGTACGGCTGTGGGTTCGTTCGTAGTTTGAGTTGGCTAGGCAGAATAGTATGGATGATGTTAAACCATGGGCGATTATTAGAGCTGTTGCCCCTATGTAACTTCACGGTGTTTGGATAAGTACCGCTACAATGACAAGTGCTATATGGCTGACGGAAGAGTATGCGATTAGAGATTTTAGGTCCGTTTGACGTAAACAAATAGAACTAGTTATAATTATGCCCCATAGTGACAGTAATATGAAGGGATATGCTATCAGGTCGGTTAGGGGGTTTTATAATTATGCCCCATAGTGACAGTAATATGAAGGGATATGCTATCAGGTCGGTTAGGGGGTTTAGTAGGGTTGTGATTCGTATTA
>NW_027325828.1:0-97796 GCF_048418805.1 Vulpes vulpes
GGTCGTAGGGCAGGTCTATTTTTAACTCTTTGAGGAACCTCCACACAGTTTTCCAGAGTGGCTGCACCAGTTCACATTCCCACCAACAGTGCAAGAGGGTTCCCCTTTCTCCACATCCTCTCCAACATTTGTGGTTTCCTGCCTTGTTAATTTTCCCCATTCTCACATGGTGTGTCATGTCTCAATGGTATCTCATTGTGGTTTTGATTTGTATTTCCCTGATGGCCAGTGATGCGGAGCATTTTCTCATGTGCTTGTGGCCCATGTCTTTGTCTTCCTCTGTGAGATTTCTGTTCATGTCTTTTGTCCTTTTCATGATTGGATTGTTTGTTTCTTTGCTGTTGAGTTTAATAAGTTCTTGATAGATCTTGGAAACTAGCCCTTTATCGGATACGTCATTTGCGAATATCTTCTCCCATTCTGTAGGTTGTCTTTGAGTTTTGTTGACAGTATCTTTTGCTGTGCAAAAGCTTCTTATCTTGATGAAGTCCCAATAGTTCATTTTTGCTTTTGTTTCTCTTGTCTTCATGGATGAATCTTGCAAGAAGTTGCGAGGACATATTTTTGATATTTATACATATGTATATAGAAGCATATACATATATATAGCATATTTATAAAATATGAATATGAAATACTACCTACACCAAGAAGACATGTCTCACGCTATGCATTTTTCAGTTGCTAAAGAAAATGATACATATTAAACACACTAGGATTTCTTGTCTCTGTGAGAGGCATAGAGCGGGGAGTGGAAAAGGCAAACAAAAAATATCAGATAAATGAATGGCAAGTGAGGGGGGCCTGGTCTGGAAGAATCATGAGAATAGCAATATGAGCTGGAAATAAGATTTTGCCAATCTCTGACCCTAAAGTATCCCCCACTGTCCCTTTACTGGAACTATCCTGATCTTCTTTTAGGCCTGTGAGAGTCATACTTGTGATTGGCTTAGGGACCTTATTTATGGTGCTTGCTCCTAGGGACCCTGAGGTGGTAACCCATCTTCCTCTCCTGTTCATCTGTCTACCTCATGCTTAGTTTTGAGACCTCAACTTAAATATCACTTTTTCATGAAGGTCTTCTCTGGCCACAAACTGCTTTATCCCCAAAGTAAATTACTCATCCTCTTTTCCTTTCTCTTAGCACCCTGAAAACTTCCTCCGTTTCAGTATTTGTCATAAAAGTATACATTCGTTAGAGAGACCCTTTCTGAAACATCTGTCTCCCCATTCCAGCCCAAGCCCCATGGTGAGAGTTGCCATTGTCTGTTTTTTTCTCCACTGATTATCCTGAGGACCTACTCCAATGCCTGTTCCATAATAGACTCTCCAATATGTTTGTGGGAGGCATAAATAAATAGACGAATGAATTGGAAAACTGAATGGAAAGGATGGAAGGGTCAGTAGAGGGATCGGTATATGAATGTATATATTCACAGTCTTCCCACACATGTGGCTCCGTGTGGCCCTGACAGTGGGAAAACAAAGAGAGGGATATGTGAGGGAGAACAAAGGGGTGAAAGGTACGCAGATAGGCAATACGGGGCGGGGGGTGGAGGTGGGTAACGATGGAAGAGAGAAGGAGGGACTAAGCAGAAAAACCAGTCAGAGGATTGAAAAGACTTAGGAACAAGGGAGAGAGAAGTAGCAGCAAAGAGATGGGGAGGACTCAGGGGAGATGAGGGAGCGGTCCGGGAGAGGGACAGGAAGTAAGGCGAGGTGACAAGCAGAAAGCCAGGGGCAGGAAGGCGAGGTGACAAGCAGAAAGCCAGGGGCAGGAAGAAAGTTAAGGAGCACCTCTCTCCACAGTGACACACCTTATGGGTGGTGACCAAAATAATGAATTGCAGAGCTTTCCCCTCTTCTCTTCTTTCTATCACTATCATCTCTCAACATTGGCGATGAAAAAATTAGAGCTGTTTGTAAACATCAAGACATCAATGGTCCCACGTCACTCCTTGCTTTTGGTGAAAAGCTGGTAGCTGAGATCTCACCAGTGATAAGGCTACAGGGAAGAAACACGAACAGGAACACACTCCTCGTTCTGAAGCAAGCTGCATTCAGGTGGCTATGTGGGAAGCACATGCTGTGAAGGCAGCAGACTGATGTATGCATTGTATTTGTAGAAAGGGGAAAAAAAAAAGAAATACTTTATCAAGTCTTTCGTGTAATATGCCATGGAGAATTCCCCAACATGGGGCACTGGGAAGGAATTGAATCCTGTCAGGGACAACACAAGGAACAACTTCCAGATGGAAGTTGCCCTGCTGCTGGTATTGGGAATTCATCATGTCCAACCTCTAAGCTGGAATAGAGAATTGAATATCCCAAGCCACGAAAAGGTTTGTAAACACGATCACTTGATTGCAAGCACATTTTGAGGTGGAAACAATGAAGACAAATGGCCACATTTTAGCATTCATATGCCAATATGAAGCTGCTGTAACATCCTGATCTTAGTTTTGCCATTCGATCTTCCCCTCCCTGAGAAGAAATGGGTAGGAAATATCAGAAAGGGAGACAGAACATAAAGACTCCTAACTCTGGGAAAGGAACTAGGGGTGGTGGAAGGGGAGGAGGGCGGGGGGTGGGGGTGAATGGGTGATGGGCAGTGAGGGGGACACTTGACGGGATGAGCCCTGGGTGTTATTCTGTATGTTGGCAAATTGAACACCAAAAAAAAATAAATTTATTATTAAAAAAAAAGATCTTCCCCTCCCATCTCCTGAGATATGAGGGAAGTAAAAATTTACAATGATCTCATTTTGGGTACCTTTGAGTAACGGTGTATGCAGTGTGTGTGTGTGTGTGTGTGTGTGTGTGTGTGTGTGTCCTCACAGTGGATTTTATTTGGGGAGGACAAGGAAAGCAAACATGACGGGAGCTTATGAGAGTGAAACATTGGCTTTCTGAGGGTAAATGGTATCCCTGGGACAGTCAATACAGGCCTAACCGAGAGGCCAACTAACTAACATACTTGTGAGGCTTATTCAGAGAGTGGTCATTAAGGAAAAGTTCATCTCAGATCCCTTTTATCCTCAGATCCTTCTTTTTGGGGGGAGGGGGGTGAGAAGGGCCATTATTGGCTAGGTACAATAAGAAATGTGCAAAGCATTGTTAATACACAGCCTAATGGTAGCCAAAAGGCATTTCTCAAACAGGCAGTAGGGGCATGTGTTGTCCAGTTGTAGATAACTGTGGAATGTGAGGTACATAAAATAACATTGTGTGCAAACTAAGTGGATAACTATTTGCATATGTGGGAGTAGTTACTAAATATACCTGAAGTGGCCAATTCTATCTGAGAAATGTCAGAAGCCAGTAACTCAACCATGGGATGTGTTGCCAGTTCGGACAGTCTAAATGTCAAGGACAAAGTGCTGAGAGATAAAATGAGGCCTAAATGAGGACAACCTGTTTACGTGGGACCAGTTTAAGATTCAGAACACTGATTTCATGGTACTAGACAATAGTGCATGAGCCCCTGATGGAAAAGCAGGTGTGAGGGAAAGACTGAAATTCAGGGGGCCTTAACCAGTCCTCCTACCAACAGACCTTTACCTTCTCTTCTCATGAGTTGAGTCCACCAACTGTGCCTGCAAACACCAAGTGCTGGTGTATGGATGAGATTATGGCAACACCTGAGGGCACGTCTATTGGAATGGGCACATGTGACATTTCAATGTGGGGTTATGACATTTGGTTATGTGTGCTTACCATCTGCAGCAGGGTGAGAGGCATGTGAAAGTGTGGAGTTATTGGTAAGAATCTGACAGTATGGGACTAGTGTTTGTCCAGAGGACAAAACAACATCTTCCTCCTACCCTACACTGCCACTCTGCCCTCTCCCGGGGCTCTCTCTAAGTGAGGCACAGACGCAAGGGCTTGGAATATTGTTCACAGGACTAGTTCCCCATACCCCTCAACTTAGAGCCTTCTGGTCAAGTCGGGTTGAAGCACAGACTTGGGCTCAAGAACAAAGCAGAATTCCTTTGACTCACTCTGCATCTTACCACCACTGACCCCTGAAGTGCAAGGATGAGGACTCAGCCCAAAATCTCCAGTGAGACGAAAGGAAGAGAGAGTGATGTGGCAGCACCCAGCCTTTCCAGGTCGGCACTGGCTCAGCTTACCACTTAGTATTGTAAGAAAGAAAGCACATATACGTCCTACATGCATGAGTGTCACCTTGCAGTGTGCAGTGGTACTGCGCTCAGTGCTCCAGAATCCGGCCCATCACAGGAGTCTTCCCTCTAGGGAGGGGTGAGGAAGGGGCTTGGGATCAGGGCCTTTCCTGGACTGGGGAGTGGAAAGAGAAGCCTGACCCTCTTCCCTGTGAGCTAGAACCACAGATAGAAAGTGAGTTGATCATGCAAAAACCAGGTCATGTAGAAAAACTGGTTTTGCTGTTACAACCTCAAATGCACCAGTTCTGGAAACTGTCAAAACGTGGACCTGTTGAGAAAAACAAATGTGAATTCATAAAAGTGGATTTTCATTAGAAAATGAAGAGGCAATAAAATCTAGCATGTAATAGCTGATGATTTTAAAACTTTCAATCATGGTGGAAATCGGTCACGTGCTTTGTCTGACACCAAAGAACTCTATTTATAAAATATAACAGGGTGAGGTTTATATAAGTTAATAAACAGAGGATATTTATTTTATACATTTATTATAGCATGTTGATTATTTTAAAAGATCAAGCACTACAAGAAAACATGAAGGTGGATACAATAAATTATACCAAATTGCAATGTTCAGAATTAATTAGCTAGTTCTAACACTGGTTCAAAATCATTCCATACAAACATCTATTTTTTCACTTGTGAGATAAACTGGCAGGGTAGCAGAGGGATAGCAAAAAAGGTAGATAAATTTACAGAAATGATTTTTACAATGATCAGCTTCTAACATACATGCTATTCAAATAAAAAGTATTAGATTTTATTTTATTAGACTATGATAAAATAAAGGGCAGGAAACAAGAAATAGGTAAATCTTCAGTTAATGATTTCTTTACCCAAAGAGATAGTAGTTTCTGGAAGATTACTCCAAGGTTGGGATCCCTGGGTGGCGCAGCGGTTTGGCACCTGCCTTTGGCCCAGGGCGGGATCCTGGAGACCCGGGATCGAATCCCACATCGGGCTCCCGGTGCATGGAGCCTGCTTCTCCCTCTGCCTATGTCTCTGCCTCTTTCTCTCTCTCTGTGACTATCATAAATAAATAAAGATTTAAAAAATGTTTAAAAAAAAAAAAAAAAAAGCTCAACCCCTTAAAAAAAAAAAAAAAGATTACTCCAAGGTTAAGGAAGAAGAATCCTGGAAACCGATAAAATGTGGGTCTATCGACAAAAACAAATGTGAAATCGCACACACAAAATTACCCCTGAAACGAATATTACACCATATGTTAACTAAATGGAATTTAAATAAAAAGTAAAAAAAAAAAAAAAAGCAACAAAACCTAGCATATAGATGCTGAGGATTTTAAAGTTTTCAATGGTGGGTATAAATTGAACACATGGTTTAATTAACAACACGGAGCTACATTTACAAAATGTACGAGGGCGAAGTGTACATAAATTTAAAGATATAGGAGTGTGATTTCATAAATTTATTATGATATCTCGATTGTTAAAAGAAATCAAGGACTATGAGGAAAAATAAATGCAAAACAATAAATTATAGCAATTTTAACATCCAGAATTATTTAGTTCTAACAGTGGCTCAAAATCACTTCGGATACCTTATGATTCATCTATGAAATAAATGGATGGGTTAGTGGACAGAAAGCAAGAAAGGGGGGGAGACTTGAAAGAAATGAATATCACAAAAATTGGCTTGTACCATACGTGCCAATCAAAACAAAAATATACTACATTTTGTTTTATCGGTATGCTAAAATAAAGAGAAAGGGAACAAGAAAGAGATGAATCTTGGTTTTGGGACATATATTTCTGGAAGATTCCTCCAAAGTTAAGAAAGTAGGCTCTCAGTAACATTATATATTTGGGACCTTTCTTATTTTCATGACTCATTTAAATTTTGTCGGGCTCAGGAAAATCCCTGCCTTGGAAGCTAACATATGAAGAGGATGGTTCCCCTGCACTTTCTATCACAACACCCGCCCCCCCATCTCCCCCCCTTTTTTTTTTCCGAATACACTCATGATTGTGTGTTGCTCCATGAAATTTCCCAAAGTGAACACACCACACCTATGCAATCCCCACTCAATTTGAAATGTAGAATATCACGTAGCTCCCTACAAGGCCCCTCTTGTGCCCCTTCCCAGTGACCCCCATCCCTTATCTGCAAAGTTGCCACAATCCTCCCCTCCGGTGGCAGGGTCTAGTTTTGTCTGATTTTAAATTTATGTAAATGGAATCATATGGTGTAGAGTCTTTTGTGTTTAGCTTCTTTTCACTCAACGTCACTTTCCTGTGTTTTATCCATGCTCTTGGGTCTGGCAGTTATTCAATCATTTAATTGTTACATTGTATTCTATCATGTGATGTGTATGATTTATTCATTAATTTTACTTGTTATAAATATTTGGGTAGGTTTTTTGTCTGGGATAGTAAATATTTTGTTATATGAACAATATTGTACATACTTAGTGAAAATTGGACTTATATATGTGAATTTGTGTAGTTACCTAGGAGCTGAACAGCTAGGTCATAAGATATTGCCTACACTCAGCTTTATTAAATAGCACCAAAGAAATCTCCAAAATGATCATACCTTTTTTAAAAATGTGGGTAAAATGTATACAACATAATAGTTATCATTTTAACCACCCATAAGTGTAGAATTTGTGATGTGAAATACATTCACAACGTATCCATCACCATCGCCACTAACTATACCTTAAAAGTTTGTCACCATCCCCAACATAAACTCTGTACCTATTAAAAAATAACTCCCCATTTCTTCCTCCCACTGGCCCCTAGCAATCTCTATTCTACCTTTTGCCTATTCTAGGTAACTCATGAAAGTGGAATACATTATATGGTATAAATACAGATATAGTATTTGTTTTACTGTGTCTGGCTTATTTTAGTTAGCATAACGTTTTCAAGGTCCATCCATATTGAGGCATATGTCAAAATTTCATTTTTATGTCTGAATAATATTGCATTGTATGCATATACCACATTTTGTTTACCCATTCATCTGTTGACGGACATGTGGCTGTTTACACCTTTTGGCTACTGTCAGTGATGCTGCTATAGAACATAGGTGTACAAATTCCTGCTCGAATCTGTGCTTTCAAATTTTCCGGATCTATACCTATAAGTGGAATTTCTAGGTCATACGGTAGTTCTGTGTTTAGCTTTTTGGGAAGCTGCCAGTACCTCAGCTATGGAAAGCTGTGATCAACAGTCAGAACACAGAACCTCAATATTTAGAGAACAAGGTCCTTATTGCCCGTGCTGGCTCCAGCAAGCCACACCAGCTGCCTGCCTGTATTTTCTTCTAAAAGCTTTATTATTTTACAGTTCTTACTTAGATATGAAATACATCTCAAATGGATTATTTCACATATTGTGAAGATGGGGGAATATTCTCTTTTCCCCTATAGAGATATACGATTGATACCACACAGTTATTAAGAAGACCATCTTTTCCCCCACCTCACTGCAACGGCATTTACAACATCAGTGACCATATATGTGCATGTGTGTCTCTGGACCCCCTTTAGTCTATTCCATCTGCCTGTTTATCCTTGCACCAATGATGCAATGTCTTCATTATAACTTTCTATTAACTCTTCTTATGGAGTCCTTCATCTATACTTTTCTTTAATCCCCATCACCTATTTCACCCATCCCCTCCCCACCTGGTAACCATCAGTTCGTTACTCCTGGTAACCATCAGTTCGTTCTCTATACGTAAGAATCTGTTTCTTGGCCTCTCTCTCTCTCTCTCTCTCTCTCTCTCCCTCTCCCTCTCTCTCCCTCTCTCTCCCTTTTACTCTTTGTTTTTGTTGTGGTTGTTGTTTCTTAAATTCCACACATGAGTAAAATCATATGGTATTTGTCTCCTGACTGACTTATTTCATTTAGCATTATACTTTCCAGCCCCATCCATGCCATTGCAAGTGGCAAGATTTCTTTCTTTTTATGACTGAATAATATTCCATTGTGTATATACACCACATCCTCTTTATCCACTCATCTATTGGTGGACACTTGTGCTGCTTCCTTAATTTGGCTATAGTTAATAATGCTGCTATAAACACAGGGGTGCATGTATCCCTTTAAATTTGTGTTTTTGTATTATTTGAGTAAATACCCAATAGTGTGATTTCTAGAACATAGGTTAGTTCTATTTTTAATTTTCTGAGGAACCTCCCTACTGTCTTCCACAGTGGCTGCACAAATTTGCATTCCCACCAACGGTGCAAGAGGGTTCCCCTTTCTCTACATCCTCACCAACACCTGCTGTTTCTTGTGTTGTTGATTTCAGTGATTCTGACAGGTGTGAGGTGGTAGTTTTGATTGGCATTTCCCTGATGATGAGTGATGCTGAGCATCTTTCATGTGTCTGTTGGCCATCTGGATGTCTTTTTTGGAGAAATGTCTGTTCATGTCTTCTGCAACTTTCTTAACTGCATTATTTATTTTGGAGGGGGTGAGTTTGATAACTTCTTTATAGATTTGGGGTATTAACCCTTTATCAGATATATCATTTGGAAATAACTTCTCCCATTCAGTAGGTTGCCTTTTAGATAAAAAAAAAAATTTTGTTTATTTATTTATGAGAGAGAGACTGGAGGGAGGGACTGAGGGGGAGAGAGAGAAAGACAGAGAGAGAAGAGAGGAGAGGAGAGGAGAGGAGAGGAGAGGAGAGAGAGAGAGAGAGAGAGAGAGAGAGAGAGAGAGAATCTTGAGCAGACTCCTCACTGAGCATGGAGCCTGATGTGGGGCTTGATCCACAACCCTGAGTTCATGACCTGAGCTGAAATCAAGAGTCAGACGCTTAACCAACTGAGCCACCCAGGCACCCCAGGTTGCCTTTTAGCTTTGCCTATTGTTTCCTTTGATGTGCAGAAGCTTTTTATTTTGATGTAGTCCCAATAGTTTATTTTAGCTTTTGCTATTTTTTATATTTTATTATTTTAGCTTTTGCCTCCCTTGCCTCAGTAGACATATCTAGTAAGAATTTGCTACGGCTCATGTCAAAGAGGTTACTGTCTCTGTTCTCCTCTAGGATTTTTTAAAGATTTTGTTCATTTATTCATGAGAGACAGAGAGAGAGAGAGGGAGGCAGAGGGAGAGGCAGGCTCCCTACAAAGCAGGGAGCCTGATGCGGGGCTCGATCCCAGGACCCTGAGATCACGACCTGAGCTGAAAGAAGACATTCAACTGACTGAGCCACTCAGCACCCCTCCTCTAGGATTTTGATAGTTTCCTGTCTCACGTTTAGATCTTTCATCCATCTTGAAGTTATTTTTGTGTATGGAGTAAGAAATGGGTCCCTTTCATTCTCCTGCATGTTGCTGTCTAGTTTTCCCAACACCATTTGTGGAAGAGACTCTTTTATCTACTGGTATGTTTTCCTGCGTTGTCAATATTAGTTGACCATATAGCTGTGGGTCCATTTCTGGGTGTTCTATTCTGTTTCACTGATCTATGTGTCTGTTTTTGTGCCAGTACCATACTGTCTTGATGACTACAGCTTTTTAATATAGCTTGAAGTATGGAATTGCGATGCCTCTCGCTTTGCTTCTCTTTTTCAAGATTGCTTTGCCTCTTTGGGGTCTTTTGTGGTTCCATAGAAATTTTAGGATTGTTTTTCCTAGCTCTGTGAAAAATGCTGGTGGTATTTTGATAAGGATTCCACTGAATGTGTAGATTGCTTTGGGTAGCATAGACATTTTATTTTATTTTATTAAAGATTTTATTTATTCATTCATGAGATACACACACACACACACACACACACACACACACACACACACACACAGAGAGAGACAGAGACAGAGACAGAGACACAGGCAGAGGGAGAAGCAGGCTCCATGCAGAGAGCCTGACATGGGATTCGATCCTGCGTCTCCAGGATCACGCCCTGGGCTAAAGGTGGCGCTAAACCGCTAAGCCACCGGGGCTGCCCAGCATAGACATTTTAGTAATATTTGTTCTTCCAGTCCATGGGCAAGGAATGTTTTTCCATTTCCTTGTGTCCTCTCAATTTCTTTCAGAAGTGTTCTACAGTTTTCAGGGTATACAGATCTTTTACCTCTTTGATTAGGTTTATTCCTAGGTATCTTATGTTTTTGTGTTGCAATTGTAAATGGGATCAATTCCTTGATTTGTCTTTCTGCTGCTTCATTATTGGTGTATAGAAACGCAACAGGTTTCTGTTCATTGATTTTATATCCTTGACCTTGTGAATTCATATATCAGTTCTAGCAGTTTTTTTGGTGGAGTCTTTTGGGTTTTCTACATAGAGTATCATGTCATCTGCAAATAGTGAAAGTTTGATTTCTTCCTTGCTGACTTGGATGCCTTTTATTTCCTTTTCTTGTCTGATTGCTAGGACTTCCAGGACCATGTTAAATAACAATGGTGAGAGTCGACATCCTTGTCCTGTCCCTGACCATACAGTAAAAGCTCAGTCTTTCCCCACTGAGGATCATATTAGCTGTGGATCTTAAGTATATGGCCTTTATGATGCTGAGGTATTTTCCATCTACCCTACTTTGCTGAGGGCTTTTTGCCAAGGATGGATGCTGTATTTTGTCAAATGCTTTTCTCTGCATCTATTGAGAGGACCATGTAGTTCTTATCCTTTCTTTTATTAATGTGGTGTATCACGTTGATTGAGTTGCAAATATCGACCCACCCGGCAGCCCAGGAATAAATCCCACTTCATCGTGGTGAATAATTTTTTTTTCTCTTAGGAGTTTTATTTCTGCAGAGTTTGCTCCTCTGAGGCCTGGATTCATGCTTACATTGAGCATGGGGCCAGGTAGGCATCCCTCCAGCCTGGGCAGCACTGGATGCCCAAGTGAGTTCCCTGCAGTGCCCACCTGGGCCCCCCCAGGGTGAATAATTTTTTAAATGTATTGTTGGATATGTTTTGCTAGTAACTTGTTGAGATCTTTTGCTTTCATGTTCATCAGGGATAGTGGCCTGAAATTCTCCTTTATGTGGGGACTTTGTCTGATTTTGGAGTCAAGGTAATGCTGGATGAGTTTTGAATTTTCCTTCATCTCTATTTTCAGAAACAGTTTGAGAAGAATACATATGAACTCTTCTTTAAATGTTTGGTAGAGTTGCCCTGGGAAGCCATTTGGCCCTGAACTTCTGTTTGTTGGGAGATTTTTGATTACTGAGTCAATTTCTTTGCTGGTTATGGGTCTGTGCAAATTTTCTATTTCTTCTCTCAGTTTTGGTCATTTGTATGTTCTTAGGAATTCATCCATTTCTTCCAGTTTGGTGGCATATAATTTTTCATAATATTCTCTTAGAATTCTTTGTATTTCTGTGGTGTGGGCTGTGATCTCTCCTCTTTCATTCGTGATTTCTTTTCTATTTTTTTATTTTTTTCTTTCCTTTTTGATATGTCTGGGTAAGTGTTTATCAATTTTACTGAATCTTTAGAAGAACCATCTCTTAGTTTCATTGATCTGTTTTGGGGTTTTTGTTTGTTTGTTTCTATATCATTTATTTATGCTCTAATTTTTGTTGTTTCTCTTCTCCTGGCTTTAGGCTTTATTTGCTATTCCTTTTCTAGTTCCTTTAGGTGTATGGTTAGGCTGTGTATTTGAGTCTTTCCTCACTTCTTGAGGTAGGCCTGTATTGCTTTATACTTTCCTCTTATGATTGCCTTTGTTGAATCCTAGGATGTACAGATTTCTGATTGAGAGAGACAGAGAGTGATCAAAATTGTAACATCTGATCATGTTTCTGCCATGTTAGGGGGGTATATTTTAAAATGTTTATGTATATGTTATAATTAAATCGATACAGTAATATCTGAAATATATTGTGCATGATGTGTTAGTGAGTCTGTAACCTCAGGTTCTGTTTCTTGACAGCTGTTAGCAACAGCTAAACCCTGATGCTAGCTGTTGAAGTACCTAGGCAACTACAGCAGAATCACTGGTTAGCAGTCCTGTCTTTTCCATAATAGGAGAGATAACAAGACACACAGAAGAAGAGATATTCACAAATCAGTTCTAGAGGGCCTTTAGAGGTTAAAATAAACAATGTGTGCATCATCCTAAGGAGGAAAGGGAAGCCACATTAAATGGTATTTAGTCAGAGTAGTGATGTGGCCTGATTTGTACATTATAAAGACTATTGCTTTGTATGACAGATGATATATTGGCAGAGTATTGATGAGAATGCTGTGCTAGTGGTCCAGGACACACTTAAATAAGGCAGTGGCCATTGGGTTGCTAAGGAGGGAATGGACTACAGATACACAGTTGAAGTTTGCCAGAAGGGTCTTGGTGAGGAATTTTGTGGAGAATTCAAGGTTGAATCTAGAGTGCCTTGTGGTTTCGGTGCCTGTGAGTTGCTGGTGCCTTTCACTAAACTGGAAAATAGGAGAGCAGCAGCTTTGAGAGAGAAGAGTTTGTGTTGGACCGTGAATGCATGTAAGAATGGAAGGGTTGTTTGATGGGTTTTTATATCTGACTGTGTGCATGTGTACACTATTTGAATAGTCACGAGTGGGTGAATGTGTGACAATGTTTGGGCAATGGTGACAATAGAATGACTGTGCATCATCAAATTTCACATTTTCTCATTCTATTGTCTTAAAAATATCATTTAGACGCTAGCTAAACACAAACATCTCACAGATTTATTCAAATGTCATAATAACAATTTATCTATTATACCCAAATTTTGATGTAAAATTGACTTATTCAGGACGTCTGGGTTGCTCAGTGGTTGAGCATCTGCCTTTGGCTCAGGGCGTGATCCTGAGGTCCCAGGATCGAGTCCTCATTGGGCTTCCTGCATGGAACCTGCTTTCCCTCTGCCTCTCTGTCTCTCTCTCTCTCTCTCTCTCTGTCTCTGTCTCTCTCCCTCTCTTTCCTGAATAAATAAATAAAATCTTTTTTAAAATTTTTATTTATTTATGAGAGAGAGAGAGAGAGGCAGAGACATAGGCAGAGGGAGAAACAGGCTCCATGCACCGGGAGCCTGACGTGGGATTCGATCGCGGGTCTCCAGGATCGCGCCCTGGGCCAAAGGCAGGCGCTAAACCGCTGCTCCACCCAGGGATCCCAATAAATAAAATCTTAAAAAACAAAATTGACTAATTCATTGACTTCTGCTTTCATTTCAAAATGTAGAAAGCAGGAAAGAATCTTTTTCCCATCACAGTAAGAAAAAAGCTAAATGGACTACAAATTAAACAGTTTTCTTAAAACTCCTCAGAAACCAAAGCAAAAATCCAACTCAAAATTACGACACAGAATGGAACCCTCAGATATAAGCACTATTTTGGTGTCTGTTTACTTGGGACATATGCCACCAGAAACCATACAAGTTAGTAGGAGGGTTAAATTATAAATAATTTAATACATTGTTAAAGGCCTAGCATGGATAACCCTAAGCATATGAAATACCTGGGGGCCATAGAATAGGGTTTCCCACACTCTTGGCAGGTTTTTCCTCAAGAGATCCCAGCAAGCTTTTTCACAGGGAGATTTAGCAAGTAATCAGAGAAAGATTTCTCTTTGCTGCTGTTGGGCGAAGGAAACAAAAGCCACTACCAAATCCACTCAGATACAGTTCCTCAGTCTATATTACAGAATAAAAAAATTAATATTTAAGGGAAAATTTATCAAAACCTGTATCCTAAGGGCACTAATAGAATTCTATTGCACCTGGGACAGGGTACAGCATTCACCAGCGAAAATCTGCCCAGACTCTTCTCCTCTATCTCTCCCAAGAAAGAAAAGCCTTAATATAAAAGAGGAGGGGGCATCACAACATTATTTTGAGGACATTGGTGGAAACCCACTGTACATAGGGTAAGGACGTAGGAGGAAAAACAATGTTGTTTCCCTGGGGAGGGAAAGGAATTTTTTTATAAATTTATTTTTTATTGGTGTTCAATTTGCCAACATATAGAACAACACCCAGTGCTCATCCTGTCAAGTGCCCACCTCAGCACCCGTCACCCAGTCACCCCCACCCCCCCGCCCACCTCCCCTTCCACCACCCCCAGTTCACCTCCCAGAGTTAGGAGTCCCTCGTGTTCTGTCTCCCTTTCTGACATTTCCCACTCATTTTTCTCCTTTCCCCTGTATTCCCCTTCACTATTTTTTATATTCCCCAAATGGATGAGACCATATAATGTTTGTCCTTCTCCTATTGACTTATTTCACTCAGCATAATACCCTGCAGTTCCATCCATGTGGAAGCAAACAGTGGGTATTTGTCATTTCTAATGGCTGAGTAATATTCCATTGTATACATAAACCACATCTTCTTTATCCATTCATCTTTCGATGGACACCGAGGCTCCTTCCACAGTTTGGCTATTGTGGCCATTGCTGCTAGAAACATCGGGGTGCAGGTGTCCTGGCGTTTCATTGCATCTGTATCTTTGGGGTAAATCCCCAGCAGTGCAATTGCTGGGTCGTAGGGCAGTTCTATTTTTAACTCTTTGAGGAACCTCCACACAGTTTTCCAGAGTGGCTGCACCAGTTCACATTCCCACCAACAGTGCAGGAAGGTTCCCATTTCTCCACATCCTCTCCAACATTTGTGGTTTCCTGCTTTGTTAATAGGGAAAGGAATTTTTGTTAAGCCCATCATTGTATTTGGAGGAGGGGCAGGAAAATCTGTGACGTCCACATCCCTAAGACCCAGGTATAGAGTGCCTGTGTAACACTGAGACTAAATCAAAAGATCAAATCATTCATCATGCTTATTCCTCTCACAAACCTAACAAGTATTCAGTAAATTTAACAGTGGAGTACAACTGGTAGGGCAACAAGAGACAGATTCAATCTGGGGAGAAACACAAGTGGTGACAGAGAAAATAAATTACTGGAAGAATATTAAGGTTCTGGTACCCATAGCAACAATAACAAAAAAATTCCCCTTTAATCTGGTAACCAAAGCAACAGAAATCTTCAATTCTGGTAACCATAGCAACAATAAATTTCAGCTGCTGTGCAGTTCCAGACTATATTAAAACACACCTCCACAATAAAGGCATAAAAGAGGGAAAGACTGGCTCATACCCAAGCATAAAAATATTTATCTCAGTATCTGCTATCCTATACCATGCATCCTGCTTGCAACAAAGATGAGCTCTGGGTGTTATATGTTGGCAAATTGAATTTAAATAAAAATTTTTAAAAAACTACAAGGTATAAAGAGTGGCAAGAAAAATACAGTTTGAAAAGACAAAGTAATAATTAGAGCTAGACTTGGATATGACACTGATGTTGGAAATATCAGACAGAGAATTTAAAACGAGTGTAACTTATGTTACAGGCTCTGATGGAAGAGGTAGAGAACATGCAAGATTGGATAGGTAATTTAAGGAGAGAGATATAAGCTGTAAGAAAGAATCAAATAAATCCTAGAAATAAAAGAAACACCAAAAGAAATGAATAGTGCCTTCAACAGGATCATCAATATTCTCAAACCAGCTATAAAAAAGTCTGAATTTGAAGATAGGTCAATAGAAATTATCCAAACTCAAAAACATAGAGAAAAATACAGTAAAAAAAAAAAGAACATCCAAGAGCTATGAGACAATGTCAAACAGTGTAACATATATGTAATTGGAATTCCATAATGAAAAAGATGAAAGAGCAGGTCAGACGTAATATTTGAAAAAATACTGGTCATTAATTAACCAAAATTAGTGACAGACAAAAAGCCATAGAACCAGAAAGTTTAGAGAATATCAAGCAAGATAAATACCAACACACACACACACACACACACACACACACACACACACACACACACGGGCATATGATATTTAAACTGCTGAAAACCAAAGAAAACTAAACAGAAAATCTTAAAAGCACCCATAGGAGAAAGACACGTTGCACAAAAGATTAAGATAAATTAAAAAAATTTTTATAGGACTTCAATTTGCCAACATATAGCATAACATCCAGTGCTCATCCCGCCAAGTGCCCCTCTCAGTGCCTATCACCCAGTCACCCCAAGCCCCCTCCCACCTCTCTTTCCACTACCCCTTGTTCATTTCCGAGAGTTAGGCGTCTCCCATGTTTTGTCATCCTCACTGATATTTTCACTCATTTTCTCTCGTTTCCCTTTATTCCTTTCACTAATTTTTATATTCCCCAAAAAGAGACCATATAATGTTTGTCCTTCTCCGATTGACTTATTTCACTCAGCATAATACCCTCCAGTTCCATCCACGTCGAAGCAAATGGTGGGTATTTGTCATTTCTAATGGTTGAGTAATATTCCAGTGTATACATAGACCACATCTTCTTTATCCATTCATCTTTCGATGGACACCGAGGCTCCTTCCACAGTTTGGCTATTGTGGACATTGCTGCTAGAAACATCGGGGTGAGGTGTCCTGCCGTTTCACTGCATCTGTAACTTTGGGGTAAATCCCCAGCAGTGCAATTGCTGGGTCGTAGGGCAGATCTATTTTTAACTCTTTGAGGAACCTCCACACAGTTTTCCAGAGTGGCTGCACCCGTTCACATTCCCACCAACAGTGCAAGAGTTGCACTCCTCCACATCCTCTCCAACGTTTGTTGTCTCCTGTCTTGTTAATTTTCCCCATTCTCACTAGTGTGAGGTGGTATCTCATTGTGGTTTTGATTTGTAGTCCCTTGATGGCGAGGGATGCGGAGCATTTTCTCATGTGCTTGTTGGTCATGTCTATGTCTTCCTCTGTGAGTTTTCTGTTCATGTCTTTTGTCAATTTCAGGATTGGATTGTTTGTTTCTTTGCTGTTGAGTATAATAAGTTCTTTATACTAGCCCTTTATCTGATAGGTCATTTGCAAATATCTTTTCCCATTCTGTAGGTTGTCTTTTAGTTTCATTGACTGTTTCTTTTGCTATGCAGAAGTTTTTTTATCTTGATGAAGTCCCAATAATTAATTTTTGCTTTTGTTTCCCTTGCCTTTATGGATGTACCTTGCCAGGAGTTGCTGTGGCCAAGTTCAAAAACGGTGTTGCCAGTGTTCTCCTCTAGGATTTTGATGGATTCTTGTCTCACATTTAGATGTTTCATCCATTCTGAGTTTATCTTTATGTATGGTGTAAGAGAATGGTCTAGTTTCATTCTTCTGCATGTGGATGTCCAATGTTCCAAGCACCATTAATTGAAGAGACTGTCTTTTTTCCAGGGGATAGTCTTTCCTGCTTTGTTGAATATTAGTTGACCATGGAGTTGAGGGTCCACTTCCGCATTCTCTATTCAGTTCCATTGATCTATGTGTCTCTTTTTGTGCGAATACCACACTGTCTTGATGATCACAGCTTTGTAGTACAACCTGAAATCTGGCATTGTGATCCCAGCTCTGGTTTTCCTTTTTAATATTCCCCTGGATATTCGGGGTCTTTTCTGATTCCACACAAAACGTAAGATGATATATTCCAACTCTCTGAAGAGGTCCATGGTATTTTGAAAGAGAATGCATTCATTGTGTAAATTGCCCTGGGTAGCATTGACATTTTCACAATATTAATCCTTCCAATCCATGAGCATGGAATATTTTTCCCTCTCTTTGTGTCTTCCTCAATTTCTTTCAGAAGTGTTCATTATTTTATAGGATAGATATCCTTTACCTCTTTGGTTAGGTATATTCCTCAGTATCTTATGCTCCTGGGTGCAATTGTAAATGCGATTGACACCATAATTTCTCTTTCTTCAGTCTCATTGTTAGTGTATAGAAATGCCACTGATTTCTGGGCATTGATTTTGTAATTCTGCCACAGTGCCGAATTGCTGTATGAGTTCTACCAATCGTGGGGTGGAGTCTTTCGGGTTTCCTATGTATAGTCTCATGTCATCTGCGAAGAGAGAGAGTTTGACTTCTTCTTTGCCAATTTGAATGCCTTTTATTTCTTTTTGTGGCCTGATTCTGAGGCTAGGACTTTTAATACTATCTTGAATAGCAGTGGTGAGAGAGGACATCCCTGTCTTGTTCCTGATCTTAGGGGAAAGGCGGGTTTCCCCATTGACAATGATATTAGCTCTGGGCTTTTCGTAGATGGCTGTTGAGATGCTGAGGATGCTCCATCTATACCTACACTCTGAAGAGTTTTGATCAGGAATGAATGCTGTATTTTGTCAAATGCTTTCTCTGCGTCTATTGCGAGGATCATATGGTTCTTGTTTTTTCTCTTGTTGATAAGATCTATCACGTTGATTGCTTTACTAGTGTTGAACCAACGTTGCATCCCGGGGATAAATCCCACTTGGTCATGGTGAATAATCTTCTTAATGTACTGTTGGATCTTATTGGCTAGTATGTTGTTGAGAATTTTTGCATCTGTGTTCATCAAGGATATTGGTCTATAATTCTCCTTTTTGGTGGGGTCTTTGTCTGGTTTTGGAATTAAGTTGATGCTGGCCTCATAGAAAGAGTTTGGAATTATTCCATCTCTTTCTATCTTTCCAAACAGCTTTAGTAGAATAGATGTGGTATCTTTTTTGAACGTTTGATAAAATTCCCCTGGGAAGCCATCTGGCCCTGGACTTTTGTGTCTTGGGAGCATTTGGATGACTGCTTCAATTTCCTCCCTGGTTATTGGCCTGTACAGGTTTTCTTTTTCTTCCTCTTCCAGTTTTGGTAGTTTCTGGTTTTCCAGAAATGTGTCCATTTCTTCTAGATTCCCTTATTTATTGGCATATAGCTGCTCATAATATGTTTTTAAAATCGTTTGTATTTCCTTAGTGTTGGTGGTGATCTCTCCTTTCTCATTCATGATTTTATTAATTTGAGTCTTTTCTCTTTTCTTTTTAATAAAGCTGGCTAATGGTTTATCTATCTTATTCTTTCAAAGAATCAACTCCAGGTTTTATTGATCTGATCCACAGTTCTTTTGGTGTCTATTTCATTTAGTTCTGCTTGAATCTTTATTAACTCTCTTCTGCTGGGTGAAGGTTTTATTTGCTGTTCTTTCTCCAGCTCCTTTAGGTGTAAGGTTAGCTTTTGTATTTGAATTCTTTCCAGTTTTTGAAAGGGGGCTTGTATTACAATGTATTTCCACCTCACCACTGCTTTTGCTGCATCCTACTGGTTTTGAACGGTTGTATCTTCATTCTCATTAGTTTCCATGAATCTTTTTAATTCTTCTCTAATTTCCTCCTTGACCCATTAATCTTTTAGCAGGATGTTCTTTAATCTCCACATGTTTGAAATCCTCCAAACTTCTTGTTGTGGTTTAGGTCTAGTTTCAAAGCATTATGGTCTGAAAATATGCAGCGGAAAAGCCCAATCTTTTGCTATCGGTTAAGACCTGATTTGTGACCGAGTATGTGGTCTATTCTGGAGAAAGTTCCATGTGCACTTGAGAAGAATGTGTATTCAGTTGCGTTTGGATGTAAAGTTCTGTAAATATCTGTGAAATCCATCTGGTCTGGTGTATCCTTTAAAGCTCTTGTGTCTTTGGTGATGTTGTGCTTAAAATATATGTCATTTGCAGAAAGTGCCATGTTGAAGTCTCCCAGTATTAGTGTATTATTATCTAAGGATGTCTTAACTTTGGTTATTAATTGATTGATATACATGGCAGCTCCCACATTAGGGACATAAATATTCATGATTGTTAGGGCCTCGTGTTGGATAGATCCTTTAAGTATGATATAATGCCCTCTTCATCTCTTACTACAGCCTTTGGGATAAACTTTAATTTATCTGATATGAGGATGGCTACCCCTGCTTTCTTTTGATGACTATTTGAATGGTAAATGGTACTCCAACCTTTCATTTTCAGGCTGTGGATGTCCTTATGTCTAAAATGAGTCTCTTGTATACAGCAAATAGATGGGTCTTGCTTTTTTATGGAGTCTGAAACCCTGCGCCTTTTGATGGGGTCATTAAGCCCATTCACATTCAGAGTTACTATTGAAAGATTTGAGTTTAGTGTCATCATACTACCTATTCAGTCCCTGTTTTTGTGGATTGCTTCCTTGGACTTCCTCTCTCTTTTATAGAGTCCCCCTTCATATTTCTTGCAGAGCTGGTTTGGTGGTCACATATTCTTTCACTTTCTGCTTATCTTGGAGCTCTTTATCTCTCCTTCTTTGCTGAATGACAGCCTCAATGGATAAAGTTTTCTTGGCTGCATGTTCTTCTCATTTAGGGCCCTGAATATATCCTGCCATCCCTTTCTGGCCTGCCAGGTCTCTGTGGATAGGTCTCCTGTTAATCTAATATTTCTTCCCATATAAGTTAGGGATCTCTTGTCTCTTGCTGCTTTAAGGATTTTCTCTTTATCTTTGGAATTCGCAAGTTTCATTATTAAATGTCAAGTTGTTGAATGGTTTTTATTGATTTTAAGGGGGGATCTCTCTAACTCCTGGAGGATCTGAATGCCTGTTTCCCTCCCAAGTTAGGGAAGTTCTCAGCATGATTTGTTCAAATACACTTTCTGGTCCTCTGTCCCTCTCGGCGCCCAGTGGAACCCCAATGAAACATAGTTTTTTTTCCTTCTGAGGGTGTCATTTATTTCCCTTAACCTTTCCTCATGATCTTTTAATTGTTTTTCTCTTTTTTCCTCAGCTTCCTTCCTTGCCATCAACTTGTATTCTATGTCACCCACTCTTTCTTCTACCTCATTAACCCTCATCATTAGGACCTCCAGTTTGGATTGCATCTCATTTAATTGATTTTTAATTTCAGCCTGATTTGATCCAAATTTTACAGTTGTTAAGTCTCTTGAATCCTTTATGTTTTTTTCTAGAGCCACCAGTAGCTTTATAATTGTGCTTCTGAATTGGCTTTATATCTTAGAATTATAATCCAAATTGTGTAACTGTGTGGCAGAGAGTACTGTTTCTGATTCTTTCTTTTGTGGTGAGTTTTTCCTTCTAGTCATTTTGCTGAGTGAAGAGTGGCTAAAAACAAGTTGTACTTCAAAAAAGGAAGGAGAGGAGGGGGCAATATGGCGGAAGAGTAGGATCCCCAAGTTACCTGTACCTACCAAATGACTTAGATAACTTTCAAATCTTCCTGAAAACCTACGAATTCGGCTTGAGATTTAAAGAGAGAACAGCTGGAATCCTACTGTGAGAAGAGTTCATGCTTCTATCAAGGTAGGAAGACGGGGGAAAAAAGAAATAAAGAAACAAAAAGCATCCAAGGGGGAAGGGCGCTGTGAGGAGCTGGGCTAAGGCCTGGGCGCGTGCTCCCAGGACAGGAAAGCCCAGTCCTGGAGAAGCAGGAGCTTCACCAATCTTCCCGGAAGGAAAGGCACTGGCAGGGAGTTTGAGCAGTATCCCAGGAGGGGAGGGGATGTCCTCAGGCTCCCTGGGACACTAACAGAGGATCTGCACCCCTGGGGAGAGCGTGCCACACCCTGCGGCCGAGCTCCCTAAAGGGCTGCAGCGCACGCCTGGCTGGACCCGGGATCAGCTCGGGGGCGGCTCAGGCAGAGGCTCCGCGAGGAGGCAGCTGGGCGGCCGGGGAGCGCAATTCCAACAGTGCAGGCCCGGTAGCACAGGGCGCCAGGGGACACAGCCCAAGATCTGGCACTCCCCCCGGGACATGCTGATGCCAGGAGGACACAGGACAGCAAGGACACTCCTGCCGCTGGGTGGCCCCGAGCTGTTTAGATCAGCGACCCCGCCCCCGGAGCATCCAGGCCCCTGTGGACAGGGAGCTGCGGTAGTTATTGCAGGAGCTGACTCCAGTGCTGGAGAGATGGCCGCCACCACTGTTGTTGTTTCTTCTGGGGCCTCACAGGGTAAACATCCCCCACTAAGCTTCACAGTGGCCTCACAGGATAAACAGGTTAAAGAACTTTCACTGAGCCTGCAACAGGCAGGGGGCTGAGCAGCTCCCCCAAGTGCTGACACCTGAGAACCAGCACAGCAAGCTCCTCCCCCAGAAGACCACTTTGAGGGACAGGGGAAAAAAAATTATTGACAAAGCAACACTGGAAAGTTCCAGGGGAAATGGAGGGATTGACAGTATACAGACTCAGAGGATACTCCCCCTTGTTTTTTGTTTTCTGTTTGCTTCCCGCCCTTTTTTTCTTCTCTTCTCTTTTTTTCCCTTATTTTTTCTCTTTTTTTTCTTTTTCTTTTCTTCTTTCTCTTCTCTCTTTTTCTCCTTTTCCCAATACAACTTGTTTTTGGCCACTCTGCACTGAGCAAAATGACTACAAGGAAAATTTCACCTCAAAATAAAGAATCAGAAACAGTCCTCTCTCCCACAGAGTTACAAAATTTGGATTACAATTCAATGTCAGAAAGCCAATTCAGAAGCGCTATTATAAAGCTACTGGTGGCTCTAGAAAAAAGCATAAAGGACTCAAGAGACTTCATGACTGCAGAATTTAGATCGAATCAGGCAGAAATTAAAAATCAATTGAATGAGAAGCAATCCAATCTAGAGGTCCTAACGAAGAGGGTTAATGAGGTGGAAGCACAAGTGAGTGACATAGGAGACAAGTTGATGGCAAAGAGAGAAACTGAGGAAAAAAGAGACAAACAATAAAAAGATCATGAGGATAGATTAAGGGAAATAAATGACAGCCTGAGGAAGAAAAACATATGTTTAATTGGGTTCATGTGGGCACCAAAAGTGACAGAGGTCCAGAATATGTATTTGAACAAATGATAGCTGATAACTTTCCTAATCTGGGAAGGGAAACAGGCATTCAAATCCAGGAAATAGAGAGATTCCCCTGGTTATTCGGGGTGTTTTCTGATTTCACACAAATCTTAAAATAATTTGTTACAACTCTCTGAAGAAAGTCCATGGTATTTTGATAGGGATTGCATTAAATGTGTAAATTGCCCTGGGTAACATTGACATTTTCACAATATTAATTCTGCCAATCCATGAGCAGGGAATATTTTTCCATCTCTTTGTGTCTTCCTCAATTTCTTTCAGAAATGTTCTATAGTTTTTAGGGTATATATCCTTTACCTCTTTGGTTAGGTTTATTCCTAGGTATCTTTTGCTTTTGGGTGCAATTGTAAATGGGATTTACTCCTTAATTTCTCTTTCTTCAGTCTCATTGTTAGTGTATAGAAATGCCACTGACTTCTGGGCATTGATTTTGTATCCTGCCACACTGCCAACTTGCTGTATGAGTCCTAGCAATTTTGGGTTTTCTATGTAGAGTATCATGTCATCAGCGAAGAGGGAGAGTTTGACTTCTTCTTTGTCCATTTGAATGCCCTTTATTTCTTTTTGTTTTCTCATTACTGAGGCTAGGTCTTCTAGTACTATGTTGAATAGTGGTGAGAGTGGACATTCCTGTCTTGTTCCTGAGCTTAGGGGAAAGGCTCCCAGTGCTTCCCCATTGAGAATGATATTTTCTGTGGGCTTTTTGTAGTTAGCCAGGGGAATTTTAAAAAAGAAAACCATAGCCGGGGGCATCACAATGCCAGATTTTCGGTTGTAGTACAAAGCTGTGGTCATTAAGACAGTGTGGGACTGGCACAAAAACAGACACATAGATCAATGGAACAGAATAGAGAATCCAGAAGTGGACCCTCAACTTTATGGTCAACTAATATTCGATAAAGGAGGAAAGACTATCCACTGGAAGAAAGACAGTCTCTTCAGTAAATGGTGCTGGGAAAATTGGACATCCACATGCAGAAAAATGTAACTAGACCACTCTCTTTCACCATACACAACAATAAATTCAAAATGGATGAGAGATTTAAATATGAGACAAGAGTCCATCAAAATCCTAGAGGAGAACAAAGGCAACACCCTTTTGAACTTGGCCACAGTAACTTCTTGCAAGATACATCCATGAAGGCAAGAGAAACAAATGCAAAAATGAACTATTGGGACTTCATCAAGATAAGAAGCTTTTGCACAAAAAAGCAACAGTCAACAAAACTAAAAGACAATCTACAAAATGGGAGAAGATTTTTGCAGATGACCTATCAGATAAAGGTCTAGTATCCAAGAGCTATGAAGAACTTATTAAACTCAACACCAAAGAAACAAACAATCCAATCATGAAATGGGCAAAAGACATGAAGAGAAATCTCACAGAGGAAGACATAGACATGCCATCAAGCACGTGAGAAAATGCTCCGCATCCCTTGCCATCAGGGAAATACAAATCAATACCACAATGAGATACCACCTCACAGCAGTGAGAATGGGGAAAACTAACAAGGCAGGAAACAACAAATGTTGGAGAGGATGTGGAGAAAGGAGAACCCTTCGCACTGTTGGTGGGAATGTGAACTGGTGCAGCCACTCTGGAAAACTGTGTGGAAGTTCCTCAAAGAGTTAAAAATAGATCTTCCCTATGACCCAGCAATTGCACTGCTGGGGATTTACCCCAAAGATACAGATACAGTGAAATGCCGGGACACCTGCACCCCGATGTTTCTAGCAGCAATGTCCACAATAGCTAAACTGTGGAAGGAGCCTCGGTGTCCATCAAAAGGTGAACGGATAAAGAAGATGTGGTTTATGTATACAATGGAATATTACTCAGCCATTAGAAATGACAAATACCCACCATTTGCTTCAACGTGGATGGAACTGGAGGGTATTATGCTGAGTGAAATAAGTCAATAGGAGAAGGACAAACATTATATGGTCTCATTCATTTGGGGAATATAAAAAAATAGTGAAGGGGAATGAAGGGGAAAGGAGAAAAAATGAGTGGGAAATATCAGAAAGGAAGACAGAAAATGAGAGCCTCCTAACTCTTGGAAACGAACTAGGGGTGGTAGTAAGGGAGGTTGGCGAGGGGTGGGGGTGACTGGGTGACGGGTATTGAGGGGGGCAGTTGATGGGATGAGCACTGCGTGTTATTCTGTATCTTGGCAAATTGAACTCCAATAAAATATAAATTTATTTTTAAAAAATGAAGGAAAAAAGGGGGTGGGAAGAAACATAAAACAAGGTGGGGTTTCCTCTGATTCTATATCCTGCAAGTCCCTAGACTTCCCCTGGAACTTTCCAGCACTGCTTGGTCAAGAACTTGCTCTTCCCCTGTCCTTCCAGCTGGTCTTCTGGGGAAGGGACCTGACGTGCTGATTCTCAGGTGTGTGTACCTGGGGGAGCTGCCCACCCCTTCCACATGCACTGTACAGTGGGAACTGTTTACTCCATGAGGCCCCTGCTCCCTGGTGGTCCTGCTCAGTCTGAGGTTGTACCTCAGACTCTTGTAGATGACATCAGGGGGAACAACCCCACTTGTGTTGGCCAGCTCTCCAGCTCTGAAGTCAGCTTCCACAGTAACTATCTCAGTATCCCAGTCTGCAGGGGCCTGGATGCTTTTGGGGGCGGGGGGAGCTGACCTGCAATGCTGGTGCCACCGGGCGGCAGGAGCATTCTTGCTGTCCTGTGTCCTCCCAGCCTCCGCCTGTTCTGATGGGAGCGCTGGATCCTGGTCTATGTCCCCTGACGCCTTGGGCTCCGGGGCCGCTGGAATCATGCTCCCGTGTCCGTGCAGCCCCCTCCGTGTGGAGCCGCCGCCTGAGCTGTGGCCTGAGCTGCTCCTGGGCCCAGACTCAGGCGCGCTCCAACCCTTTGGGGAGTTCCCTTTAGGCAGTGTGTGGCAGCAATCCCCCGGGGCGCAGTTCCTCTGTTAGTGGCCCTGGGAGCCTGAGGGCATCCCTGCCCCTCCTGGGATCCTGCCCGAGTTCCTGCGAGCACCTTTCCATCCAGGAAGGTTGATAATGTTCCTGTTTCTCTGGGACTGGGCTTTCCTGTCCTGGAGGTTCTGGCCGCCCAGCCTTAGCCCAGCTCCTTGTGGGGCCTCTCCCCCTTGGATGCTTTTTTATTTATTTATTTTTCTGTCTTCCTACCTTGATAGACATGCAAACTCTTCTCTCTGTAGCATTCCAGCTGTTCTCTCTTTAAATCTCAGGCCAAATTTGTAGGTTTTCAGGATGATTTGAAAATTATCTAGGTAAGTTGGTGGGGACAGGTGACTTGGGGCTCCTACTCTTCCGCCATATTGCCTCGCCTCTCTAAGAAAAAATTTATAGCAGAATTTTCTAACAGGAAGACAACTGAGTGACATATTTATTGCATTAATAAAAACACCCCAATCATCAAACTAATATTCTGTACTTACCGAAAATATCCTTCAAAAATGAAAGCTGGACTTCCAGTTTCAGCTCAAAGATGGAGAAATATAGAAAAACAGCTGGATAGGGGCACCTGGGTGGCTCAGTCACTTAAGACTCTGCCTTCAGCTCACCTCATGATCCTAGGGTCCTGGGATGGAGCCCTCCATCAGGCTGCATGCTCAGCATGGAGCCTGCTTCTCTCTCTCTCTCCGACCTTCCCCCTGCTTGTGCTCTCTCTCTCTGTGTGCCAAATAAATCAATAAATAAAGTCTTTAACAAAAGAAAAGAAAAACAGTTGTATAAACAATATATTAATGTCTGGTTCCAATACAGAACTACATTTACAGAACTAACAGCCATGCTGAAATTTGGAGAGAGACAAGTACTTTCAGTGAGATACAATGACCTGAGCAAAGAAGTTTCCCACCCTTTTGCAAGCTTTTGGAGGAACTCCACCAAGCTCTGAAAATGAAGATTAAGAAGAACCTAAAGAAATTAACCTTTATGGGAGTTGGTTAGAACAAGGGAAGAAAAAGTCACTGGAAATTTGCCAAGTCTCTTTCACCTCCAGAACAAAATTTTTAATTAAAATAGCAGAATATTACCTGGAGACACTAGTGATATACTAATGCAGCTGCAGAAATGGAACTGTGCCCAGATCCAGGTACACAGTCTCACTAGGTAAAAAAAATTTTTTTTAAGTCTTAATCTATAGGGAAGAAATTCTATAGACAAAATATTGGTAAATAGCTGCTTTAGCTGAGGGAAGGAAATGAGGAGTTGAGAGCTCTAGCCTTCCAAGGATGACAGAGAAGCCTATAAATGTAGCTTCACTGAAAGACAGACCCACTGTGTTCCTGAAAGACTGAGACATAATAAGGACATCACGTAATGTCCCCCACCCTGATTCCCCATACTCTATTACCACGGTAAAAAGCATTCAGTAACAATAGCAAATAGCTATAAGAGACAGATTCTTTCTTGAAAGCCAAATAAAGAACAACAAAATCCATTTGGGAGCCCCAATGTTTATACCAGCAATGTCCACAATAGCCAAACTGTGGAAGGAGCCTCGGAGTCCATCAAAAGATGAATGGGTAAAGAAGATGTGGTCTATATATACAATGGAATATTACTCAGCCATTAGAAATGACGAATACCCACCATTTGTTTCGACGTGGATGGAACTGAAGGATATTATGCTGAGTGAAGTAAGTCAATCAGAGAAGGACAGTCATTATATGGTTTCACTCATACAAGGAATATAAAAAATAATGAAAGGGATTATAGGGGAAAGGAGAGAAAATGAGTGGGAAAAATCAGAGAGGGTGACAAAACATAAGAGACTCCTAACTCTGGGAAATGAACAAGGGGTAGTGGAAGGGGAGGTGGGTGGGGGAATGGGGTGACTGGGTGATGGGCACTGAGGGGGGCACTTGACAGGATGAGCACTGGGTGGTATGCTATATGCTGGCAAATCGAACTCCAACAAAAAATATATATCTATATATATAGATATATATATCCAGAATTTTAATATTATTACTATTTCCCCTTAAACTTGTATTTCCATTCCACTTACTAGAAATTGTTATCAAACTTATAATGTATTTTAAATTTCAATGCAATACCAAACGTAGTTGCAACAAAGAAGCATGTAAATGGACATTTAATTGTTTAAAAAATAGACTGTGACCATAATGCCTTGAGTATTAAATTTTTTCTTCTGAAAAAAATAGCCAATATGGGAGACAATACAATACCACTAGAGGAATTTCAGGCCTCTACTATCCATAGCAAGATATTAATTTCAACACTGGTAACCAAGCAATGAAAAAAGAGCAAAAAACTTCAACTATAGTACAACTCCTGGCTAACTTTACACAAATCTGCACACCTAGAAGGCTATTTCCCTCAAATCTAGTACCTTAAATAGCATGTTAGGCTTTCAAAATTTTTTTTACAAAGGATGCCAAAAGTTTAAATAAAACAATGGATGAGGCTGGTCAAAAGGTTAAGAAAAATCACAATCTGTAGAGACAAATCAATCATCTAAACTAGACTCAGATATGACACAGATGATGAAACTATCAGATGAGGAACTTAAAGTAACTATGATTAATATATTAAAGGTTCTATCAGAAAAAGTTGATCACATGCAAGAGCAGATAGTTTATTTTAACAAAGAGATGTAAATTATAATTTATTATAATTCTTATAAGAATCCAAGGAAATCTTAGAAATAAAAAAATATAGTAACAAATATGAAGAATGTCTTTGAAAGGCTTGCCAGTAGATGTTCATAGCCAAGGAATGAATTAGTAAACTTAAAAATAGAGGCATAGGAATTGCCAAAATTTTTATGCAAAAAATGAGTGGAAATAAAAAGACATAGGGCATCTAAGAGATGCAGGACATCAAATGGTGCAGCATATGTAACTGGAGAAGAAGAGAGAACGGGCAGAAGAAATATTTAAAGAAATAATATATGTTATTTCTCCAAAATTAGTAATAGACACAAAACCACATACCCAAGAAGTTTAGAGAATGCCAAATAAGATAAGTAGCACACACACACACACACACACACACACACACACACAGTTAGGCATATAATACTGAATCTCCTGAAAAAGAGACAAAGAACAAACCTTGAAAGCAGAAAACACACATATTTCCTACAAATGAAGAAGAGTAAGAGTTGCATTCTCATCACAAACTCTGTTGTGGGTTTAATTGTGTCCTACCCCCAAATATGATGAAGTCCTAAATGTAGTAGCTGTGAAGGAATATGACCTTATTCAGAAACAGTCTTTGCAGATGTAATGAAATTAACATGAGGTCATACTCAATTAGGGTGAGCCCTAATCCAATATGACTGGTATCCTTTATAAAAAGAAAAAACAAAGACTCACTGGGAGAATACCATATGATAGGAAAGCCAGAGATTGCAGTGATGCAGCTGCAAGCCAACGAATACAAAGACTGTTACCACCATCAGAATCCATGAAGAAGCAAAAAAGGAGTCTATCCAAAGTCTCATAGTAAGTATGGCTTTACTGACACCTTGATTTTTCTATCTTCAGAACAGTGAAAGAATAATTTTCTGTTGTTCAAAGCCACCCAGTTTGTGGTACTTTTTTCCAGTAGCCTTAGAAAATTAATACACCATGCAAGCAAAGAGACATTGGAGTGACATCTGTAAGTATTGAAAGAAAAAAATCCAACCAAAAATTCTATATCTCACCAAATATTTTTCAAAATTGAAAAAGAATTATCATTCTCAGATAAAAATCTGCTGAAATCCATTGTCTACAGATTTACCATACAAGAAATATTAATAAAGTTATTAGGGCAGAAGGAATATAATACAGGTCTGTAAATTTGATCTAACAAAGAAATGAAGAGCATAAGAAATGGAATAAGTGAATATAACATATAATATTTTCTTTGCATGAACTACAGCATAATATAATTGTTTAAAGCAAAAACGGTAGCAATGTACTGGTTGTTTATAACATATATAGATGTGAAATGTATGACAGCAATGTTGAAAGGATAAGAAGAAAATCCTTTCACTATTTGCAAGTGGCATATTATTTAAGCATGGGCTCAGTTTATTTAACAATGTGTATCATAAATTCTGGAGGAACCTCCAAAACAGTTTTTAAAAGAGGAATAAATAATTCAATTTAAGTCATGAAATGGAAGAGTATAAAAGGCATGATTAAAATCAAAAGGAGATCTTGGAAACTAGCCCTTTATCTGATACGTCATTTGCAAATATCTTCTCCCATTCTGTAGGTTGTCTTTTAGTTTTGTTGACTGTATCCTTTGCTTTGCAAAAGCTTCTTATCTTGATGAAGTTCCAATAGTTCATTTTTGCTTTTGTTTCCTTTGCCTTCATGGATGTATCTTGCAAGAAGTTACTGTGGCCGAGTTCAAAAAGGGTGTTGCCTGTGTTCTCCTCTAGGATTTTGATGGAATCTTGTCTCACATTTAGATCTTTCATCCATTTTGAGTTTATCTTTATGTATGGTGAAAGAGAGTGGTCTAGTTTCATTCTTCTGCATGTGGATGTCCAATTTCCCCAGCACCATTTACTGAAGAGACTGTCTTTTTTTCCAGTGGATAGTCTTTCCTCCTTTATCAAATATTAGTTGACCATAAAGTTGAGGGTCCACTTCTTAAACTCAACAGCAAAGAAACAAACAATCCAATCATGAAATGGGCAAAAGACATGAACAGAAATCTCACAGAGGAAGACATAGATATGGCCAACAAGCACATGAGAAAATGCTCTGCATCACTTGCCATCAGGGAAATAAAAATGAAAACCACAATGAGATACCACCTCACACCAGTGAGAATGGGGAAAATTAACGAGGCAGGAAACCACAAATGTTGGAGAGGATGTGGAGAAAAGGGAACCCTCTTGCACTGTTGGTGGGAATGTGAACTGGTGCAGCCACTCTGGAAAACTGTGTGGAAGTTCCTCGAAGGGTTAAAAACAGATCTGCCCTACTACCCAGCAATTGCACTGCTGGAGATTTACCCCAAAGATACAGATGCAATGAAATGCCGGGACACCTGCACCCCGATGTTTCTAGCAGCAATGTCCACAATAGCCAAACTGTGGAAGAAGCCTCGGTGTCCATCGAAAGATGAATGGATAAAGAAGATGTGGTTTATGTATACAATGGAATATTACTCAGCAATTAGAAACGACAAATACCGACCATTTGCTTCGACGTGGATGGAACTGGAGGGTATTATGCTGAGTGAAATAAGTCAATCGGAGAAGGACAAACATTATATGGTCTCATTTATTTGGGGAATATAAAGACTAGTGAAAGGGAATAAAGGGGAAAGGAGAAAAAATGTGTAGGAAATATCAGGAAGGGAGACAGAACATAAAGACTCCTAACTCTGGGAAACAAACTAGGGGTGGTAGAAAGGGAGGTGGGGGTGGGTGGGGGTGACTGGGTGATGGGCACAGAGGGGGGCAGTTGATGGGATGAGCCCTGGGTGTTATTCTATATGTTGGCAAATGAACAGCAATAAAAAATAAATTTATAAAAAAACAAAAAACAAAACAAAAAAAGAAATGAAGAAAATAAATGAAAAATAATAAAAAAAAAAAGAACAAAGTAAAAAAATAAAAATAAAATCAAAGGCAGAAAAAAAGGAAAAAATACAAAAAATAGGAAAAAGCTAGAAAGATGTAATATTTAAGTAAAACTATATTACTAATAACTGATGCTAATAGACTAAACCCACAAGAATTCAAGAAAAAAAGAGAAGAACCAATATTATGCTATCTAAAAGAAACACAAGTTAAATAATCTATTTTGAGTTTACTTTTCTGTATAATGTTAGAAAATGGTCCAGGTTCATTATTTTGCATGTAGCTGTCCAGTTTCCATATCACCACCTTTTGAAGAGACTATCCTTTTTTCATTGTATATTCTTTCCTTTTTTGTCATAAGTTAATTGACTATATAATTGTGGGCTTATTTCTCTGTTCTGTCCTATTGATCTTTGTGTCTATATTTGTCCCTGGACCATATTATTTTGATTACCACAGCTTTGTAGTATTTCTTTTTATTCTATTTCAGTAAAATTAATTTTTCATTTCAAGTTTTTACTTAAATTCCAGTTACTTAACATATAGTGTAATATTCATTTCAGATGTACAATATAGTGATTCAACAATTCCATACAAGACCTGGTGCTCATCACAACTGCCTCCTTAATCCCTGTAACTGATTTCACCCATCCCATCACCCATCTTCCATCTGGCAAACACCAGTTGTTTCTCTATAGTTAAAAGTCTGGGGACAATAAAAAAGTCTGGGGCCACCTGAGTGTTGAGTATTATAAGTACTTTATATATTTTGGATACTAACCATTAATCAGATATCTCATTTGCAAATATCTTCTCCCATTCCAAAGGTTGCCTTAGATTTGTGGATTGTTCCCTTTGCCATGCAGAAATTTTTATTTTGATAAAGTCCCAATAGTTTATTTTTGTTTTTGTTTCCCTTGCCTCAAGAGACATCTCTAGAAAGAAGCCCCTATGGCTGATGTCAAAGAGGTTACTGCCTGTGTTTTCCTCTAGAATGTTGATGGTTTCAGATTGCATATTTAGTTATTTGATCCTTTTTTAATTTATTTTTGTGTACGGTGTAAGAAAGGCATCCAGTTTCATTCTTTTGAATGTAACTGTCCAGCTTTCTCAACAGCATTTGTTGAAGAGACTGTCTTTTCCCCATTGAATATTCTTTCCTACTTTGTCAAAGATTGATTGCATGTGTAGTTGTGGGTTTATTTCTGGGTTTTCTTTTCTGTTCTATTGATCTATGTGTCTATTTTTGTACCAGTGCCACACTGTTTTAATCACTACAGCTTTGTAATATAAGTTGAAGTCTGGAATTGTTGTGTCTCCAGCTTTGTTTTTCTTTTTCAAGGTTGTTCTTGCTATTTGGGGTCTTCTGTGCTTCCATACAAACTTTAGGATTCTTTGCTCTGGCTCTGTGAAGAATTCTGGTGGTATTTTGATAGGGACTGCATTAATTGTATAGATTGCTTTGGATAGCATTGACATTTTAACAATATTTGTTCTTCCAACCCCTGAGCATGGAACGTTTTTCCATTTCTTTGTGTCTTCCTCAATTCCTTTCATAAGTGTTCTATAGTTTTCAGAGTGCAGGTCTTTAACAATTTTGGTTAGGACCATTCCTAGGTATCTTGTTATTTTTGGTGCAATTGTAAATGAGATTGATTCCTTAATTTCTCTTTCTGCCACTTCATTATTGGTATATAAAAATGCAACAGATTTCTGTATGTTAATTTCTTACCCCGTGACTTTACTGAATTTGTTTAGTAGTTCTAGCAGTTTGTTGGTGGAGTCCTTCAGGTTTTCTATATAGAGTATCAAGTCATCTGCAAATAATGAAATTTTTATTTTTCCTTGATGAATTGGATGCCTTTGATTTCTTTTTGTTTTCTAATTGCTGTAGCTAGGACTTCCAGTACTATGATAAATAAAAGTGGTGAGAGTGGACATCCCTGTCTTCTTCCTGACTGTAGAGGAAAAACTCTGAGTTTTTCCCTATTGAGGATGATATTAGCTGGGTTTTTCATAAATGGCCTTTATCATGTTGAGGTATGTTCCCTCTAAACCTACTTTGTTGAGGGTTTTTATCAAGAATGGATATTGTATTTTGTCAAATGCTTTTTCTGAATCCATTGAAATGATCATATATAGTTCTTATCCTTTCTTTTACTAATATGAAGTATTGCATCGATTGATTTGCAAATATTATACCACTCTTACAATCCAGGAATACATCCCACTTGATTGTGGTGAGTGATTTTCTTACGTGTACTGTTGGATTCATTTTTTGATATTTTATTGTGGATTTTTGTATCCATGTTCATCAGGGATATTGGCCTATAGTTCTCTTTTTTAGAGGAGTCTTTGTCTGATTTTGGTATCAGGGTAGTTCTGGCCTCACAGAATGAATCTGGAAGTTTCCCTTCCTTTTCTATTTTTTTGGGGAATAGTTTGAGAAGAATAGGTATTGACTCTTTTTCAAATGTTTGGTAGAATTCGCCTGTGAAATTACCTGGCCCTGGCCTTAAGTTTGTCAGGAGTTTTTTTATTACCAATTAAATCTCTTTGCTGGCTATTGGTATGTTCAAGTTCTCTATTTCTTCCCGTTTCAGTTTTGGGAGTTTGTATATGTCTGGGAACTTGTCCATTTCTTCCAGGTTGTCCAAATTCTTGGCATATAGTTTTTCATAATATTGTGTTATAATTGTATTTCCATGGTATTGGTTGTTATTTCTCTTCTCTCATTTGTGATTTTATTTATTTGGGTCCTTTCTCTTTTCTTTTTGACAAGTCTGGCTAGAGATTTATTAATTTTTTTAATTAATTTTTTTTGGTGTTCAATTTACCAACATACAGAAAAACACCCAGTGCTCATCCCGTCAAGTGTCCACCTCAGTGCCCGTCACCCATTCCCCTCCAACACCGACCCTCCTCCCCTTCCACCACCCCTAGTTCATTTCCCCGAGTTAGGAGTCTTTATGTTCTGTCTCCCTTCCTGATATTTCCCAACATTTCTTTTTCCCTTCCTTTATATTCCCTTTCACTATTATTCATATTCCCCAAATGAATGAGAACATACACTGTTTGTCCTTCTCCGATTGACTTATTTCACTCAGCATAATGCCCTCCAGTTCCATCCACGTTGAAGCAAATGGTGGGTATTTGTCGTTTCTAATTGCTGAGTAATATTCCATTGTATACATAAACCACATCTTCTTTATCCATTCATCTTTCGATGGACACCGAGGCTCCTTCCACAGTTTGGCTATTGTGGCCATTGCTGATAGAAACATTGGGGTGCAGGTGTCCCGACGTTTCATTGCATCTGAATCTTTGGAGTAAATCCCCAACAGTGCAATTGCTGGGTCGTAGGGCAGGTCTATTTTTAACTCTTTGAGGAACCCCCACACAGTTTTCCAGAGTGGCTGCACCAGTTCACATTCCCACCAACAGTGTAAGAGGGTTCCATTTTCTCCACATTCTCTCCAACATTTGCTGTTTCCTGCCTTGTTAATTTTCCCCATTCTCACTGGTGTGAGGTGGTATCTCATTGTGGTTTTGATTTGTATTTCCCTGATGGCAAGTGATGCAGAGCATTTTCTCATCTGCATGTTGGCCATGTCCATGTCTTCCTCTGTGAGATTTCTCTTCATGTCTTTTGTCCATTTCATGATTGGATTGTTTGTTTCTTTGCTGTTGAGTTTAAGAAGTTCTTTATATATTTTGGAAACTGGCCCTTTATCTGATATGTCATTTGCAAATATCTTCTCCCATTCTGTAGGTTGTCTTTTAGTTTTGTTGATTGTATCCTTTGCTGTGCAAAAGCTTCTTATCTTGATGAAGTCCCAATAGTTCATTTTTGCTTTTGTTTCTTTTGCCTTTGTGGATGTATCTTGCAAGAAATTACTGTGGCCGAGTTCAAAAAGGGTGTTGCCTGTGTTCTCCTCTAGGATTTTAATGGAATCTTGTCTCACATTTAGATCTCTCATCCATTTTGAGTTTATCTTTGTGTATGGTGAAAGAGAGTGGTCCAGTTTCATTCTTCTGCATGTGGATGTCCAATTTTCCCAGCACCATTTATTGAAGAGACTATCTTTCTTCCAATGGATAGTCTTTCCTCCTTTATCGAATATTAGATGACCGTACATTTCAGGGTCCACTTCTGGGTTCTCTATTCTGTTCCATTGATCTATGTGTCTGTTTTTGTGCCAGTACCACACTGTCTTGATGACCACAGCTTTGTAGTACAACCTGAAATCTGGCATTGTGATTCCCCCAGCTATGGTTTTCTTTTTTAAAATTCCCCTGGCTATTCGGGGTCTTTTCTGATTCCACACAAATCTTAAAATAATTTGGTCTAACTCTCTGAAGAAAGTCCATGGTATTTTGATAGGGATTGCATTAAATGTGTAAATTGCCCTGGGTAACATTGACATTTTCACAATATTAATTCTGCCAATCCATGAGCATGGAATATTTTTCCATCACTTTGTGTCTTCCTCAATTTCTTTCAGAAGAGTTCTATAGTTTTTAGGGTATAGATCTTTTACCTCTTTGGTTAGGTTTATTCCTAGGTATCTTATGCTTTTGGGTGCAATTGTAAATGGGATTGACTCCTTACTTTCTCTTTCTTCAGTCTCATTGTTAGTGTATAGAAATGCCATTGATTTCTGGGCATTGATTTTGTATCCTGCCACGCTACCAAATTGCTGTATGAGTTCTAGCAATCTTGGGGTGGAGGCTTTTGGGTTTTCTATGTAGAGTATCATGTCATCGGCGAAGAGGGAGAGTTTGACTTCTTCTTTGCCAATTTGAATGCCTTTAATGTCTTTTTGTTGTCTGATTGCTGAGGCGAGGACTTCCAGAACGATGTTGAACAGCAGTGGTGAGAGTGGACATCCATGTCTTGTTCCTGATCTTAGGGGAAAGGCTCCCAGTGCTTCCCCATTGAGAATGATATTTGCTGTGGGCTTTTCGTAGATGGCTTTTAAGATGTCGAGGAAAGTTCCCTCTATCCCAACACTCTGAAGGGTTTTGATCAGGAATGGATGCTGTATTCTGTCAAATGCTTTCTCTGCATCTAATGAGAGGATCATATGGTTCTTGGTTTTTCTCTTGCTGATATGATGAATCACATTGATGGTTTTACGAGTGTTGAACCAGCCTTGTGTCCTGGGGATAAATCCTACTTGGTCATGGTGAATAATTTTCTTAATGTGTTGTTGGATCCTATTGACTAGTATCTTGTTGAGAATTTTTGCATCCATGTTCATCAGGGATATTGGTCTGTAATTCTCCTTTTTGGTGGGGTCTTTGTCTGGTTTCGGAATGAAGGTGATGCTGGCCTCATAGAACGAATTTGGAAGTACTCCATCTCTTTCTATCTTTCCAAACAGCTTTAGTAGAATAGGTATGATTTCTTCTTTAAACGTTTGATAGAATTCCCCTGGGAAGCCATCTGGCCCTGGACTCTTGTGTCTTGGGAGGTTTTTGAGGATTGCTTCAATTTCCTCCCTGGTTATTGGCCTGTTCAGGTTTTCTATGGCTTCCTGCTCCAGTTTTGGTAGTTTGTGGCTTTCCAGGAATGCGTCCATTTCTTCTAGATTTCCTAATTTATTGGCGGACAGGTGTTCATAATATGTTTTTAAAATCATTTGTATTTCCTTGGTTTTGCTAGTGATCTCTCCTTTCTCATTCATGATTTTATTAATTTGAGTCTTCTCTCTCTTCTTTTTAATAAGGTTGGCTAATGGTTTATCTATCTTATTAATTCTTTCAAAGAACCAACTCCTGGTTCTGTTGATCTGTTCCACAGTTCTTTTGGTCTCGCTATCATTGAGTTCTGCTCGAATTTTAATTAACTGTCTTCTTCTGCTGGGGGTGGGGTCTATTTGTTGCTTTTTCTCTAGTTCCTTTATGTGTAAGGTGAGCTTTTGAATTTGAGATCTTTCCAGTTTTTGAATGGATGCTTGTATTGCGATGTATTTCCCCCTCAGGACTGCTTTTGCTGCATCCCAAATATTTTGAACGGTTGTATCTTCATTCTCATTAGTTTCCATGAATCTTTTTAATTCTTCCTTAATTTCCTGGTTGACCCTTTCATCTTTTAGCAGGATGGTCCTTAACCTCCACGTGTTTGTGGTCCTTCCAAACTTCTTGTTGTGATTAAGTTCTAATTTCAAGGCATTATGGTCTGAGAATATACAGGGGACTATCCCGATCTTTTGGTATTGGTTCAGACCCAATTTGTGACCCAGCATGTGGTCTATTCTAGAGAAAGTTCCATGTGCACTTGAGAAGAATGTGTATTCAGTTGAGTTTGGATGTAAAGTTCTGTAGATATCTGTGAAATCCATCTGGTCCAGTGTATCATTTAAAGCTCTCGTTTCTTTGGAGATGTTGTGCTTAGAAGACCTATCGAGGGTAGAAAGACCTAGATTGAAGTCACCAAGTATAAGTGTATTATTATCAAAGTATTTCTTGAGTTTGGTTATTAATTGGTTTAAATATTTGGCAGCTCCCACATTCGGGGCATATATATTGAGGACTGTTAAGTCCTCTTGTTGGATAGATCCTTTGAGTATGAGATAGTGTCCCTCTTCATCTCTCATTATAGTCTTCGGGGTAAATTTTAATTTATCTGATATAAGGATGGCAACCCCTGCTTTCTTTTGAGGACCATTTGAATGGTAAATGGTTCTCCAACCTTTTATTTTCAGGTTGTAGGTGTCCTTCTGTCTAAAATGAGTCTCTTGTAGACAGCAAATAGATGGGTCCTGCTTTTTTATCCAGTCTGAAACCCTGCGCCTTTTGATGGGGTCATTAAGCCCGTTCACGTTCAGAGTTACTATTGATAGATATGAGTTTAGTGTCATCATATCTATTCAGTCCTTGTTTTTGTGGATTGTTCCACTGAACTTCTTCTTAACGCGGAATTTTAAGAGTTCCCCTTAAAATTTCTTGCAGAGCTGGTTTGGAGGTTACATCTTCTTTCAGTTCCTGCCTGTCTTGGAAGCTCTTTATCTCTCCTTCCATTTTGAATGAGAGTCTTGCTGGATAAAGTATTCTTGGTTGCATGTTCTTCTCAATTAGTACCCTGAATATATCCTGCCAGCCCTTTCTGGCCTGCCAGGTCTCTGTGGAGAGGTCTGCTCTTACCCTAATACTCCTCCCCATAAAAGTCAGGGACTTTTTTTCTCTTGCTGCTTTAAGGATCTTCTCCTTATCTCTGGAATTTGCAAGCTTCACTATTAAATGTCGAGGTGTTGAACGGTTTTTATTGATTTTAGGGGGGGGGAAATCTCTCTATTTCCTGGATCTGAATGCCTGTTTCCCTTCCCAGATTAGGAAAGTTTTCAGCTAGGATTTGCTCAGATACATTTTCTGGCCCTCTGTCCCTTTCGGCACCCTCGGGAACCCCAATTAAACGTAGGTTTTTCTTCCTCAGGCTGTCATTTATTTCCCTTAATCTATCCTCATGATCTTTTAATTGCCTGTCTCTTTTTTCCTCACTTTCCCTCTTTGCCATCAACTTGTCTTCTATGTCACTCACTCGTTCTTCCACCTCGTCAAGCCTCGTCGTTAGGACTTCTAGCTTGGATTGCATCTCATTTAATTGATTTTTAATTTCTGCCTTATTGGATCTAATTTCTGCAGTCATGAAGTCTCTTGAGTCCTTTATGGTTTTTTCTAGAGCCACCAGTAGCTGTATAATAGTGCTTCTGAATTGGCTTTCTGACATTGAATTGTAATCCATATTTTGTAACTCTGTGGGAAAGAGGGCTGTTTCTGATTCTTTTTTTGAGGTGAGGTTTTCCTTCTAGTCATTTTGCTCAGTGCAGAGTGGCCAAAAACAAGTTGTATTGGGAAAAGGAGAAAAAGAGAGAGAAGGAAAGAAAAGAGAAAAAGAAAAAAGAGAAAGAAGAAAAAAAGGGGAAAAAGAGAAATAAAAATAAAGAAAGGAGAAAAAAGGGGGTGGGGTGGGGGAAGCAATTAGAAATCAAGAAGAAAGAAAGAAAAAAAAGCACAAAACATAAACAAAACAAAAACAAAAACAAAAAAACACGGGGGAGTATCTTCGATTCTGTATACTTTAGGTCCCTTGACTTCCCCTGGAACTGGTCCATCCAGCTGGTCTTCTGGGGGAGGGGCCTGCTGTGCTGATTTTCAGGTGTTAGCACTTGGGGGAGCTGCTCAGCCCCTGCCTGGTGCAGGGCTCAGTGGGGGGTGTTTACCCCGTGAGGCCCTGGGAGGAAGCCACAGGGCGGGGCGGCGGCTCTGGGAACCTGGAGTCAGCTCCTGCAGTGACTCCGGGGCTCTCCGTCTGCAGGGCCTGGGGGCTCCGGGGCGGGGCCGCTGATCTGCTCAGTTCCAGGCAGGAGCCTCCTTGCTGTCCTGAGCCCTCCTGGCCTCTGCCTGTCCCGGGGGAGGCTGGATCCTGGGCTGTGTCCCGGCGCCCTGTGCTCCGGAGCCTGCGTTGGTGGATTCGCGCTCCCGCCCCGTAGCCCCCTCCGCGGAGCCGCCGCCCGAGCCCCTCCGAGCTGCTCCGGTCCTGCCGAGCGCTGCAGCCCTTTGGGAGCTCGGCGCACTCTCCCGGGGCGCAGTTCCTCTGTTACTGTCCCAGGGAGCCCGAGGGCATCCCCGCCCTCCTGGATCCTGCTCCAATTCCCCGGGAGGCCTTTCCGCCCGGATGGTTGGTGCAGCTCCTGCTCCTCCGGGACGGGGCTCTCCTGTCCTGGGGACACTCGCCCCGGCCTCAGCCCGGCTCCTCGCGGGGCCCCTCCCCCTTGGAGGCCTTTTGTTTATTTATTTCTTTTTTCCCGTCTTCCTACCTTGATAGAAGCGCGAACTCTTCTCACTGTAGCGTTCCAGCTGGTCTCTCTTTAAATCTCAGGCCGAATTCGTAGATTTTCAGGATGATTGGAAGGTTTTCTAGGTAATTTGTTGGAGACAGGTGATTTGGAGACCCTACTCTTCCGCCATCTTGCCCCTCCCCCTTTTTTGGAGATTTTTTTTGATACTTTTGTCTTTTGTCACTTTTGATCTCTCCTTTGCACTCAAAGAGTCCCCTTTAATATTTCTTGAAGGGCTGATTTAGTGGTCATAAACTCCTTTAGTTTTTGTTTCTCTGGGAATCTCTTTATCTCTCCTGTCATTCTAATTGAGAGCCTTGATGGATATAGTATCCTGACTATATATTTCTCATTTAGCACTTTGAATATATCATGCCACTCTCTTCTGGCTTGCCAATTTTCTGTTGAGAAATCTCCAGATAGCCTTATGGGTTTCTCTTTGTAAGTTAAAGACTTCTTTTGTCTTGCTGCTTTTAAGATTTTTTTCTTGGGATGCCTGGGTGGATCAGCGGTTAAAGCATCTGCCTTCAGCTCAGGGCGTGATCCTGGAGTCCCGGGGTTGAGTCCCACATCGGGCTCCCTGCATGGAGCCTGCTTCTCCCTCTGCCTCTGTCTCTCTCTGTGTGTGTGTCTCTCATGAATACATAAATAAATAAAAATTTTTAAAAAAGAAAAAAATGTTTAAAAAAAGAATTTTTTTTTCTTTTTTTTAAGATTTTATTTATGTATTCATGAAAAACACACACACACACACACACACACACACACACAGAGGCAGAGACACAGGCAGAGGGAGAAGCAGGCTCCATGCAGGGAGCCCGACGTGGGACTGGATCCCAGGTTTCCAGGATCAGGCCCTGGGCTGAACGCGGCGCTAACCCGCTGAGCCACCCAGGCTGCCCGATTTTTTCTTTATGACTATATTTTGCAAATTTAATTACAATTGTCTTGGTGTTGGCCTGCTTTTGTTGATTTTGATGGAAGTTATCTGTGCCTCCTGTATCTGGATATTTACTTCCTTCCCAAATTAGGGGAGTTTTCAGCTCCTCAAATAAATTTTCTGCTCCCTTTTCTGTCTTTTTTTCTTCTGGGACTCCTATAATACGAATGTTAATTACATTTCATGGAGTCACTGAGTTCTCATGTCTATTCTCATGCTGCATAATTCTTCTTTCTCTTCTGTTCAGCTTCATTGCTTTCCATTATGGTGTCCTCTAGGTTGTTAATTCATTCCTCTGCTTCTTCCAGCCTGCTGTTCATTACATCAAGACTGTTTCCAAATTCATTCATTGCACTCTTCATCTTTGATCAATTCTTTTCTAATTTTTATCTCTATGGTAAGGGTATCACTGATATCTTATATTCTTTTCTCATGCCCAGTGCGTATCCTTATGATTGTTGCTTTAAATTCTCCATCAGGAAAATGGAGAATTTTCTTTTAAGTCTCTGGCTATGGCCTTATCTTGTTCTTTAATTTGGGATAAATCCCTCTGCCTTCACATTTTGTCTAAGTCTCTGCTTTCTCTGTCAGAAAATCCAGTTATGCCTTCTGCTCTTGAAAGTAATAGCCTTATGAAGAAGAGGTCATGCAGTGCCCAGATCCTAGTGCTTCAGGGAGTGTCTCGAGTGTGTTCTGCCTGTGCTCTGCTGTTGTTTTCTGGCTTCTCTATTCTTCAGGCCATTTGTCTGCAGAGGTTCTCCTTGCGTGTTTTGGGCAGTGTTTGGTCCCTGGCCTGAATGTGGTGAGTTTTATCTAGGTGTGCTCTGGTCTGTGAAATGAGACGTGCACCACTTCCATCAGAACTGAGGCCCTGTAGAACTCTCTGGCTAGGAGACATGTTATTGACAGTGTTTTGTGCCAGTATTCTGAGGGAGGGGTCTACCATGCTGGGACTGAGGCTAGTGTGACTTAGAAGGGCAATCCCACTAGAATACATGGGATGGGGCTTGGTATATGCAAGTTAGGCAGCCAGTGTCAGCACTGCACTGCTACAAATAATCAAATTCTGAATAACATGAGCACACGAGCACTGGGTGTTATTCTGTATGTTGGCAAATTGAACACCAATAAAAAATAAATTTATTATAAAAAAATTCTGAATAACATTGACTTGAAGCCGAAAATCCAAGGGAACTTAAAAAATAATTCAATGAAATTGAAAATGGAACATAATGAAATTTACAGAATGAAGTTAAAACAATGCTCAGTTGAAAATTTATAGCTCTAAATTACTATGTTAGAAAGAAGAAAGATCTCAAATCAATAACCTAACTTTAATCTTGAGGCACAGGAAAAAGAAAGGCACATTAAACCAACAGTAAGCAGAAAATAGAAAATAGTAAATATTAGAGAGAAAAGAAAAGAAATAAGGAATTGAAAACCATAAATAAAATCAACAAAACCAAAAGTTGGTTCTTTAAAAAGATCAAAAATATTGAAATACCTCTAGCTGTAATGACAAATTTTTATTTTTTTATTTTCATTTTTTGTAATGACAAATTTTTAAAAGGAAAACTCAAATTGCTAAAACAAAAAATGAAAGTGAGGATGCCAGTAATAAATTTATAGATATTAAAATAATTATAAGGGAATACAATGAACAATCCTCTGCCTTCATGTTAAATAACTTAGATAAAATGCATAAATTCCTAGAAGCCACAAACTACCAAAATGGACTCAAGAAGAAATACAGAATCTGCATAGATCTATAGCATATAAAGTTTTTGAAATAATAGCTTAAAACCCACTTACAAAGAAAAGCCCTGGTACACTTTCTGCATTGTACCAAAAATTTAATGGAGAATTATTAATAGTTTTTCACTAAATCTCCCAAGAAATGGAAGAGTATGGAACACTTTCTAACTCCTTTAACACTTTCTAACTTCTAACCTATGAAGCCAGTGTTACTCTTATACTAAAGCCAGACAAAGATACCACAGAAACAGAAAAGTTCAGAGTAGTATGCTTCAAAAAAACTCTCATCAAAAATCTTCAACAGAATACTAGCAAACTGAATCCAACTACATATAAAAGGTTTATGCAACATGTTCAAGTGAGATTTATCCCAGGAATGGAGGGTGGGTTAAATACCCCCGAAACAATTAATATAATACATCAAATTAACAGAATAATGGGCAAACACCACAAGTTCATCTTATAGAAACAGAAGAAAAGTATGTAATTAAATATCATACCCTTTAATGCTACAATCATTCAAAAATCTAGGAATATATAAAGATTTTCTCAATTAGATAAAGGCCATCTATAAAAACTCCCCACAGCTAACATCACACTTCACTGTCAAAAATTGAACACTCTCCCGTATTATCAAGAACAAACAAGTTTATCCACCTTCACCACTTCTTCTTTCAAATTGCACTGGAGATTCTAGACTGTATCAAGCTAGAAAAAGAAATAAAACATCTGGATTAAAAATCCAAATTAAATGATATCCATTGCAATGACATGATCTTGTATATAGAAAATTCCAAGCAATCAATAAAAACTATTAGAATTAATAAATTCTTCAATGTCTTAGGATACAAAAATCAATGCAGGTATCATTTGTATTCCTATACTCAAAGAATGAACAATCCAAAAATTTACATTTACATAGGTTCAAAACTAACACAAGCATTATTTTAAGAAATTCAAAGAGTGACAATTGGCAAAACAAAAATGAAATGGGGATCCTATAGATTTTACGGTAACGCAATGAATCCAAAATAGCCAAATTTTTTTGTATATTTTTTTATTGGAGTTCAATTTGCCAACATACAGCATAACAACCATGCTCATCCCCTCAAGTGTCCACCTCAGTGTTCATCACCCAGTCACCCCAACCCTCCGCCCACCTCCATTTCCACCACCCCTTGTTCGTTTCCTAGAGTTAGGAGTCTCTCAGGTTCTGTCACCCTCACTGATATTTGCCACTCATTTTCTCTCTTTTCCCCTTGATTCCCTTTCACTATTTTTTATATTCTCTGAATTAATTAAACCATATAATCTTTGTCCTTCTCCGATTGACTTACTTCACTCAGCATAATACCCTCCAGTTTCATCCACGGTGAAGCAAATGGTGGATATTCGTCGTTTCTAATGGCTGAGTAATATTCCATTGATACACAGACCACATCCTCTTTATCCATTCATCTTTTGATGGACACCGAGGCTTCTTCCACAGTTTGGCTATTGTGGAAATTGCTGCTATAAACATCAGGGTGCAGGTGTCCCGGCGTTTCATTGCATCTGTATCTTTGGGGTAAATCCCCAGCAGTGCAATTGCTGGGTCGTAGGGCAGGTCTATTGTTAACTCTTTAAGGAACCTCCACACAGTTTTCCAAAGCAGCTGCACCAGATCATATTCCCACCAACAGTGTAAGAGGGTTCCCCTTTCTCCACATCCCCTCCAACATTTGTTGTTTCCTGCCTTGTAAATTTTCCCCATTCTCACTGGTGTGAGGTGGTATCTCATTGCGGTTTTGATTTGTATTTCCCTGATGGCCAGTGATGCGGAGCATTTTCTCATGTGCTTGTTGGCCATGTCTATGTCTTCCTCTGTGAAATTTCTCTTCATGTCTTTTGCCCATTTCATGATTGGATTGTTTGTTTCTTTGGTGTTGAGTTTAAGAAGTTCTTTATAGATCTTGGAAACTAGCCCTTTATCGGATACGCCATTTGCAAATATCTTCTCCCATTCTGTAGGTTGTCTTTTAGTTTTGTTGACTGTATCCTTTGCTGTGCAAAAGCTTCTTATCTTGATGAAATCCCAATAGTTCATTTTTGCTTTTGTTTCTCTTGCCTTCGTGGATGTATCTTGCAAGAAGTTACAGTGGCTGAGTTCAAAAAGGGTGTTGCCTATGTTCTCCTCTAGGATTTTGATGGAATCTTGTCTCACATTAGATCTTTCATCCATTTGAGTTTATCTTTGTGTATGGTGAAAGAGAGTGTTCTAGTTTCATTCTTCTGCATGTGGATGTCCAATTTTCCCAGCACCATTTATTGAAGAGACTTTTTCCAGTGGAGAGTCTTCCTCCTTTGTCGAATATTAGTTGACCATAAAGTTGAGGCTCCACTTCTGGATTCTCTATTCTGTTCCATTGATCTATGTGTCTGTTTTTGTGCCAGTACCACACTGTCTTGATGACCACAGCTTTGTAGTACAACCTAAAATCTGGCATTGTGATGCCCTCAGCTATGGTTTTCTTTTTTTTAAATTCCCCTGGCTATTCAGGGTCTTCTCTGATTCCACAAAAAACTTAAAATAATTTGTTCCAACTCTCTCAAGGAAGTCCATGGTATTTTGATAGAGATGGCATTAAAAATGTAAATTGCCCTGGGTAACATTGACATTTTCACAATATTAATTCTTCCAACCCATGAGCATGGACTATTTTTCCATCTCTTTGTGTCTTCCTCAATTTCTTTCAGAAGTGTTCTATAGTTTTGGGGGTATATATCCTTTGGTTAGGTTTATTCCTAGGTATCTTATGCTTTTGGGTGCAATTGTAAATGGGATTGACTCCTTAATTTCTCTTTCTTCAGTCTCATTGTTAGTGTATAGGAATGTCACTGACTTCTGGGCATTTTGTATCCTGCTGTATGAGTTCTAGCAATCTTGGGGTAGAGTTCCTCATGGTCTTTTAATTGTTTTTCTCTTTTTTCCTCAGGTTCCTTCCTTGTAATCAACTTGTCTTCTATGTCACTCACTCTTTCTTCTACCTCATTAGCCCTCGTCATTAGGACCTCCAGTTTGGATTGCATCCCATTTAATTGATTTTTAATTTCGGCCTGATTAGATCTAAATTCTGCAGTCATGAAGTCTCTTGAATCTTTTATACTTTTTTCCAGAGCCACCAGTAGTTTTATAATTGTGCTTCTCAATTGGCTTTCTGACATCAAATTGTAATCCAAATTCTGTAAAAGAAAAGAAAAAACCCCAAATAGCCAGGGGAATATTAAAAAAGAAAACCAGAGCCGGGAGCATCACAATGCCAGATTTCAAGTTGTACTACAAAGCTGTGATCATGCAGACGTGTGGTACTGGCACAAAAAGAGACACATAGATCAATGGAACAGAATAGAGAATCTAGAAATGGGCCCTCAAGTCTATGGTCAACTAATATTTGACGAAGCAGGAAAGACTATCCACTGGAAAAAAGACAGTCTGTTTAATAAATGGTGCTGGGAATATTGGACATCCACATGCAGAAGAATGAAACTAGACCATTCTCTTACAACATACCCAAAGATAAACTCAAAATGGATGGCAGATCTAAATGTGAGACAAGATTCCATCAAAATCCTAGAGGAGAACACAGGCAACATCATTTTGAACTTGGCCACAGCAACTTCTTCCAAGATACCTCTCTGAAAGCCAGGGAAACAAAAGCAAAAATGAATTATTGGGACTTAATCAAGGTAAAAAGCTTCTGCACAGCAAAGGATACAGTCAACAAAACTAAAAGACAACCTACAGAATGGGAGAAGATATTTGCAAATGACCTATCAGATAAAGGCCTAGTATGCCAGATATATTAAGAAATTTTTAAACTCAACAGCAAAGAAACAAAGAATCCAATCCTGAAATGGGCAAAAGACATGAAGAGAAATCTCACAGAGGAAGACATAGACCTGGTCAACAAGCACATGAGAAAATGCTCTTCATCACTTGCTAACAGGGAAATATAAATCAAAACCACAATGAGATAGCACCTCACACCAGGGAGAATGGTGAACATTAACAAGACAGGAGACAACAAATGTTGGAGAGGATGTGGAGAAAGGGGAACCCTCTTGCACGTTGGTGGGAATGTGAACTGGTGCAGCCACTCTGGAAAATTGTGTGGAGGTTCCTCAAAGAGTAAGAAATAGAGCTGCCCTAACGACCCAGCAATTGCACTGCTGGGGATTTCCCCCAAATATACAGATGCAGTGAAACGGCAGGACACCTGCACCCCAATGTTCATAGCAGCTATGTCCACAATAGCCAAACTGTGGAAGGAGCCTTGGTGTCCATTGAAAGATGAGCGGATAAAGAAGATGTGGTTTATGTATACAATGGAACTCAACCATTAGAAATGATAAATACCCACTATTTGCTTTGACGTGGATGGAACTGGAGGGTATTATGCTGAGTGAAATAAGTCATTTGGAGAAGGACAAACATCACATGTTCTCATACATTCGTAGAATATAAAAAATAGTAAAAGGGAATAAAGGGGAAAGGAGAGAAAATGAGTGGGAAATGACAGTGAGGGTGACAGAACATGAGAGACACCTAACTCTGGGAAACTAACAAGGGGTGGTGGAAAGGGAAAGGGGGGGGATGGGGTGACTGGGTGACAGGCATTGAAGGGGGCATTTGACGGGATGAGACTGGGTGTTATGCTATATGTTGGCAAATTGAACTTCAATTAAAAATATATACATTTAAAAAATGTATACACTCATAGATTGTGGAACAGAACAGAGAGCCCAGAAATTGTTCCAGATAGATGTTTTCTTTGATTTTGGATAATGTTCAAGGTCATCAGTGGAGAAATGATAGTCTTTCCAACAGGTGGTGTTGGAAAAATTGGCATCTGTATGGGAAAAAAAAATCAACTTTGATCCATACCTAGCACCATATACAGAAATATACTGAAAATTAATTACAGCATAATTTATAATAGCCAAATCATGGAAGCAGCCAGATGTCCACTGAAAGATGAAAATAATGGTGTGATATATATAGACAATGGAATATTAGTCGTTAAAAAAAGAATGGCATCTTGCCATTTCCAGCAACATGGATGGAGCTGAAGAGTATAATCTTAAGCGAAATAAATTAGAGAAAGAAATATAATATATATGATTTCACTCATATGTGGAATTTAAGAAACTAAACAAATGAGCAAGGGTTGGGGAGAAGAAAGAGAAAGACAAGCCAAAAAACAGACACTTAACTATAGAGAACATACTGAGGGTTAACAGAGGGAAAGGGAGGGAGGGATGGGTAAAGTAAGTTATGGGGAGTTATTTTAAGGAGTGCACTTGTGATGAGCACAAGGTCACGTATGGAATTGTTGAATCAGCATATTGTACACCTGAAACTAATATAACACTGTATGTTAACTATATTGGAATTGAAATTTAAAAAATCAATCAATAATATCCAGGACAAAAAAAGAAAAGTTAATTGCAGACCAAAATGTATAGCCTAAAACTGTTAAACTTCTAGGGTAAAGCACAGAACAAAATCTTTGTGACCATGGATTAAGCAATTATTTCTTAGATACAACATTAACAGCCGAAAAATATTTATAATTTGAACTTCATCAAAATTAAGAACCTTTGCCCTTCTAAAGGACCCTTTACAAACATGAAAAGCAAGCCACAGATTTGCAAATCCTATATCTAACAATGTATTTGTGTCTAGAAAATACAGAGAACATTTAAAATTTGCCAATAAATGAAACAACCCAATTTAAAAATGGGGAAATGAGTTGAATAGACATCTCATTGAGGAAGATACACGAATAGCAAATAAACATTTGCAATGATGGCCAATGTTGTTTTCTATCAGAGAAATGAAAATTAAAACTATTAAATGCCACAACACATGTATTAGAACGACTAAAACAAACCAAAGAAGAACCTAGTAATTGTATGTATACTATATTCTGTTAACTTATCATGGAGATATAGGTTAGCAATTGAAACTGTATTATGAATATCCATGTCTCTCAATGTCTAAGAAAGAAGTTATAAACAAGCAAGGGGGGAGACTAGAATAAAGCCTTGGGTGTTAGAGTCTGAAACATTAATATAAACTCATATTTATACACATATATTTATATATCTTCATCTATATTTACAAATATGTGTATAAATGGATTAGTATGCATGCGTATATTACTTAACTCTTTCCACTGAGAGGGCATAGAAGCAGTGATGCTATGATGCATACCTGCTGGCCAAACCTTGATTTCTAAATACACGCTCCAATGAAAGGAAAATGGTTTTTGGTTGTAATGGCTAATTCTAGAAGACAAAGGAGATATGATGACCAATTGGAGTGTGGAATTCCAGATTGGACATTTGAACAGTTAAAGAATGTTGATAGAAAAATAACAGGCAAAATCTGAATAAAGTCTGTCATTTAATTACTAGTAATGTGCCAATATTAATTTCTTAGTTTCGACAAATGTGATGTAGTAATAGTTATGCAAAATTACTACATTAGAATTAACTGGGTGAAGTGTATATGATAACTCTGTACCATCTTTCAACTTTCCTTTAAGTCCTAAACCACTCCAAAATCAAATGTTTATGGTAAGAACTCACTTATTCAAAATATTAGAAACATTTTCTCTGTGGTGACAATTATTCTTGAAGATACCACCCTCATATGTTATCCTAAACTCATTTTCATGTCTCTCTTGCTTACTGCTGCATCCCCAGCATTTGTATGGTACTTGACATAAAATAGGAATGCAACACATACTTGGACAGAAATAAAAGTTTTTCACACATTCAGTTACAACATATATTAGATATTACATCCATATATTCTTTTGTTACACTCATTCAGAACCCATTCAATGATCCAGATGTTAAACACAGGCTTGGGTATTTCTCATATACTTTAGAGATATGGCACACAATCCTGCACATGTCATACACAGTACCTTAGCTATCATAGGTATGTACTTGCTACTTACATTCTTTTAGATATTGCTCACACATTCAGATGTTACACACCCTAATTCATTTACCACTAAAGTTCAGATGATTAGCTTGCTTATTCAAATGGCTAATATATGTATTTAATATTTATAGACTAAGATATGAGAAAATGTCCAGATATTATACACAAGTATATTACTCTGAACTATTACACAATCATCATAATACCATATACACTCAACAAAATGCAACACACACTCTTTCAGATGCCAAATAGTCATTGAGAACTTATAATGCCTTCAGGCATTGCATTCATTCAGTGGTGAACCCCTCATTGAGTAGTCCTATACTCAATGGTCATTTGGATGACACCAACATTTATCTTGTTTTAATCTATACATTTAGATGTCACTCATATTTGAAAGGTCACATTCAGCTGATACATATGCATATGACTTGAAGTGTTGCTCACACTCAGTAAATATACCTTTTCTAACGTTAAACCTTTGAGTAGAGGTCACAACCCCTACTCAGATTAAAATACATTTATTAGGGATCCCTGGGTGGCGCAGCGGTTTAGCGCCTGCCTTTGGCCCAGGGCGCGATCCTGGAGACCCAAGATCGAGTCCCACGTCGGGCTCCCGGTGCATGGAGCCTGATGCTCCCTCTGCCTGTGTCTCTGCCTCTCTCTCTCTCTCTCTCTCTCTCTCTCTCTCTCTCTGTGACTATCATAAATAAATAAAAATTAAAAAAAATAAATAAAATACATTTATTAAAATGTAACCCACACATTAGATAACCTACACTTTAATGATGTTATACATGTTCACAGATTTAATCAGATGTAAAATACCTGTAGTGAGCTATTAAAAATACTCCTTAATATATCTCACATTTGTTAAGTGACAGACACATTCATTCAGACACTATCCTCACACAATCAGGTCAAGTATTTCACTAGTGTGTCCTCGAATCACTGCTGGATTCCCAACACTCACATGATTTTTGACTCTCAGGTTTCCTGTTCATGGACTTCTGCATATAGGCAGATTTTCATCTAGAGAGCTAAGTACTCTTAGACAGGATGGGAAACTTGTGTAAAAAAGAGCAAATGGAAGAAAAGGATGATAGATTTATTACTAAGCTCTCTCGTTCTTTCTCTCAACTGTCTTGAAACTAATCAAATGTCATAGTGAAATGGATACATAAATTAGGTTATATTCATATAATATGAAAAGTAATGATCTACAGCTATACATATCGACCAAGGTGAATCACACAAATATAACATTAAAGAACTTAGACATCAAGTAATGCAACCTGCCCAATTCCATTTATAAAAATCATTAAAACAGGCAAAACTAATCTATCCTATTTTGAAATCAATATATTGGCTATGCTTGAAGGTGGAGTAAGGAATAGAAGAGCCAAGAAAGAGTTACTCAAAAGAAAAAATCAACTATTCTCTGTATTTCATAATACAGAAGAATTTATCCATAATACACATTCAATTAAACAGAAGCTCAAAACAGGAAGTTAGAATAACAGAATGTGATAAAGGAAAAATTTCTGAGCTTAAGAAGTGAACCAAGAACTAAACAAAACAAAACAAAACAAAAAAACCCACACCGTTGTAAGGCTAACAAATATATTAGAAATAAGAAAAGCAACAAAGAAAAAAGTAGGTAACATTAGCCACCTCGTATCCAGACCCTGATTTCTTTTACTTTTTAAAGTTTTAATTCAAATTCCACTTATTTAACATACAGTTAGTTTCAGGTGTACAATAGAGTGATTCAACACTTCTATATATCACCAGGTACTCATCACAAGTGCACTCCTTAATCCCCATCTGCTGTTTTACCCACTCCCCCACCCACCTCCCTTCTGGTAACCATTAGTTTGTTCTCTATAGGGCTTGATCTCTACTATCATTCTCTGATAAAAGGAATCAGAACTTCTTGAAGAAATGACTAATTCTAGGACTGAGGCAGGAAATAAACAACATGAATATGGAGCATCTTGCAGTACCAAAAAGTGAAGAAATACTGAAAGTACTGAAGTACTGAAAAAATCAATGATGGGGTTAAGTTAAAGAGACACAGGAGCCAACTGAAAGATATTCTAAGGGGCAAAGCTGAAACAATCTGGAGAACAAAATATAGTATTAAATTATAATCCAAAATATAAAATATGCACTCATGATTCCATACTAACATAAATAAGTGATTGAAGAAAATAAATGGAGGTGAATAGACAAATTTCCCATAGTTAAGAATTCCAAATAATTTTGTATAGAAACTCCACACTCAGGATGCCTGGGTGGCTCAGCAGTTGACCGTCTGCCTTTGGCTCAGGGCATGATCCTGGGGTTCTGGGATCAAGTCCCACATCGGGCTTCCTGCATGGAGCCTGCTTCTCCTTCTGCCTATGTCTTTGCCTCTCTCTGTGTGTGTCTCATGAATAAATAAATAAAATCTTTAAAATAAAAAAGAAACTCCACACTCAAGGAGGTTGAACATAATATCTACTCCTTAAGTATGGGCTGCTCATAGTGACTTCATTCCAAAGAGTAAAGTATGGAAAAGTGGAAAAAAGAGTAATTTTGTAATAAAGAAACCTGACAAACTATTTCAGCCAGGTGATCAAAGTTAACCCCAGTAGTGTTAAATCATGCTTATAGTATGTACCCTTAATATAATGTGATGAGGATGACACTTAACCTCTGTGATCTTTGATAACCCCAGTATAATCATGAAACAAACATCAAACAAAATCCAAGTTAGAGACATTCTGCAAAATATCTGACCAATACTCAACGCTGTCAAAGTTATCAAAAACCAAAGAAAGAGTAAGAAACTGTTACAGACAAGGAGGAACCTAAGGAGACATGAGAACTAAATGTGGTATCCTGGATGGGATCTTATAACAGGAAGAGAGTAGGTAAAACCAAGGAAATGTGGACTTCAGTGAATAAGCATTACTATTGGTTCACTAGTTGTGGCAAATTTACCATACTAAGGTAAGATGTTAATAATAAAGGAAACTCTAAATACAATCTGTATGAGCTTCACAATTTTTCTATAAATCTAAAGCTCTTCCAAAATGAAAAGTTTTTTTTTAAAGAATAACTTTAAGAAAAAATTGGCTTGTGATCATAACAGTGAGTGCAAAGAAAAAAAAAACAGGAAAATTATAACAATTAGGAAAATCATAAAAATGGAGAACAAAGTTAATACAAAATTAGTTTAATTGGATCCCTAAAAGTATATGCAATCAATAAAATTTCAACAGTGTAGGAAATTTTCTTTGAAGTAAAAGACATGCTGAAGCCCTGGCTCATAAAATCACACCACATATTGGAAAAATGTGTAAAAAAATAATGACAGAGATTAATCCGGTCTAAGTTACTTAAATGGAAGCATAAAACATAATTATTCATATGACCAAGTAGAGAAGGCAAATAACCAACAAAGCAGAAAAATCAGTTTGAGCTAAGATTTTGCCACACCAGTATTCCATGCCAGTAGGCAATGGAGCAATGTGCACAAAACTGAGAGCAGACTAACTATGACTCAGAAGTATCATACAAGACCAAGATATCAGTTGAATATAAAGATGATTTGTGCACATTTTCAAACATGAGAGAATGTATGGAAGGACCCTATTAAAAGAATAAGGACAGTGCTTAATGATGAAGTCTAATTAACCCATAGATGAATAATAATACATAAACCAGAAATAGAAAAATGTGAGTATAATGAATAGTGCTGAACAATGAATCCATTTATAACTAGAATGAACACTAAACAATTAGGAGGTCATGAGCACAGAACAGAATGTAAATGTTATGAAAATGGGCAAAGCGAAAAATAATACAAATATCAAAAATAAGATATTTTTTTAAACAGAATCCACTTTATTAACAGCTACACGGATCTCTTCCTCTTTATTTACTTATTTATTTTTCAAAGATATTATTTATGCATGAGAGATGCACAGAGAGGCAGAGACACAGGCAGAGGGAGAAGTAGGCTCCCCCCAGGAGCCCGATGCGGGACTCGATCCCAGGACCCCGGGGTCACGCCCTGAACGGAAGGGAGACGCTCAACCGCTGCGCCCCCCTAGGCGGCCCTACTGGGTGAGTTCTAACATGTCAACTGAGAGGTCGTCCCACCTGTGACTCCTGAGATAAGTGGAACTGTCCCAAAGTCAGAAGTCATTTACACAGCTCTAAAGTCGGCAGACATCCACAAACCCACAACACACGCGTATCTACGTAACTTTTATGTCTGGGGAGCACTTTATACTTTTCAAGGCATGTTTTAATCACCCAACTTCAGCCTCCCCAAACCACAGGCTATCGGGGCCTCCTGTTCTCATTGGTAAGATTCGGGAGTTGATCATCAATGTCCTTTTAATGATCCAAGTCTGACCTTACATCCCTCCCCAGCGGCTGGGAAGATCCGGGCTCAGAGGAGCAGACAAATTTGTCTCTGGTCGACTCCGACTCAGGGTAGATCGCAGTAAGGCCGCGGGGAGGAAAGCCAGGGGAGGCCCCGAAGTCTTGGACATCTGGTCCCTCGGGTAGTAGCTCTGTCCACGAGGGCAGCAGCGACATCAGGAGGGGACAGAGAGGCGGGGAGATGGAACTCTTGGACATGGGCCGGGTCCCATCCCTTGAAGATGACAGCGCCTCCCACCCCCCTCCCCGGACACAATGATCAGTGTCTCTGCTCCCAACAGAAGGGCTTTGTGCCGAGCCTGAGGATGGGCTCTACCATACAAGTTCATCGAGCCGTGAGCGTGAGACTCTGCACTCAGTGCTCCACGGGAGGAAGCGTCAGCAGCTTTCATGGCTCGGGGCCAGTTTCTGTTACAAACATGGATGGACGAAAAAAAAAAAAAAACATGGATGGACGGAGCCCAGGGATTTGGGGTTTTTTTGGGGGGGGGGGGGGGAAACTCCATTCCTTGGTTTGTGTTTGTCTTGGCCTTCCTGGTGTGCAGTTACTGCTGTAGAAAAGTATCAATAGCTTCATTTCATATAAACATAAGTAACTTCCAAACACTTATGTAGAAGACTAAAAATGTATCTGGTATTTAAGTAATCTGAACCAGTTCTGCAAGTGACTGTGTTTTGTATTACTGTGAAGATACGAAACGTAGTCATTACAATTTAAAAGTGTTCCACATAACTTCTTAATTTCTACATTCCCTTCCCTACTCTTCTTCAGGGGTTTCCTTTCAGTAAGCAACTTTTCATGCTCCTAATGTATTCCTTTTTGGTAGGAATCCAGAAGTATTAGCTTGAGTGGAAAGCGTTTGGCATTTCTGCGCTGGGGGTCACAAATTGAAATGCCTCCTGTATCATATATAATGGAGGTCTTGTGTATCTGTGACAACAGGAAGTTTCCTTACTCATTCTTCATTTGCTTCTGTTTAAGTTGACAACTTCCCTTCCCAATAAAAATTCACTTCACCTCCTGAAAAAAAAAAATGCGACTAGCTAGTCCAAATTCAAGAATTAAGATGACCTTCTCCTATTCGAATTTTATGCCAGAGAGCAAAAGTAATTCCTCTCTGTAGCCCAAAACCTTAAATGATCTCTACATGTTTTACATACAAAGTAGCAGTCCATGAACAATAGGACTAAATGATGGAACCCCAGTTAAAAAGAAAAAAGAAAAAGAAAGAAAAGGAACAGACACATAAATGATCCAGTTTTTAGAATTCAAGAAAATAGATAACAAGAATTCCACCAAATAACTTAAATTTATAAATATTACACAATACAAATTTAGAAATGAAAATAAAATAACTGGAATTAAAACTACAATAGATTGGTTTAGAACCAGGTAAGACAAGAAGAGAAGAATAGGAACTGGAAAATATATCAGATTAAAATATCCAGAATGAAAAATAGAAAGCAAAAAGGATAGAAGACAAAGAAGTCAGTATAAGATATATGAAAAATGGAGAATAAGTATAAGATATATTGATTTTTAAGAGTGCCTTGATGGCTCAGTCAGTTAAGTGTCTGACTCTTGATCTCAGCATAGGTCTCAATCTCAGGGTCATGAGTTCAAGTCCCGCGTTGGGCTCCATGCTGGGTGTGGAGCCTACTTAATAATAAAAAGATATATCAAATTTTAGTCAGACACAGAGGAAGGAGAGAGAATCGGGCAGACTGGACATCCTTCAGGTAGAGTGAAATGATCACCAATGGAAACATGGAGATACAAAAAAATAAATGGAAGTTGAAGGGGGAAATATATGGGTTATTCTAAATGAATGTTAGTCATGAAAAAATGGTAATAGCTTCTTCTGAACGTTAAAATATATGTAAAATTAAAATATATGTTTAAAATAACACAGAAATTGAGAGACATGAAGGGAACTAAGGTGATTTACTATCCTTGCACTTTTCTGGGAAGTAGTAAAAGTATAAAAATTAGACACTAATCAGCGAAATTCAGTGTATTCTTGAGAAAAATCACTAAAGGAAAATGAATTATATATCTAACAAGCTACCAAAAAGGAAATGTAAAATGATGGTAAATACTTGGTTAGATGACAAAACAAACAAACAAAAATGACACCACATGGGAGACACAGAAGTAAATACTACAATGGTAGATTTAAACAAAAATATATCAGTAAATACATTAAAGCTTAATGAACTAAAAATTTAAAATGAAGATATTAGTAAAAAAAGAAAAACAGACATAACATAGATAAAATAAAGCTAAAAATTTATTTCCAAAGATTAAAACTGATAAAACAATAACATGACTGATCAAGGGAAAAAAAGGAATGTGGAGAAAGCATAAATGACAATATCAAGAATGAATGATATGACAACATTCAAGGCATAGTTATTAAAAAGGTTGCTGTTGTAAAATTATTATGAACAATTTACACTAACAAATTTAAGGATTTACATAAAAAGAAAAATTCCTTGAAGGAAACAACTTACCAAATCTGACAGAAGAAATAGAAAATGTGATTGACCTTAAGATTATTGCTAAAACTTTAAGTTATTAAACACCTTCCCACAGATAAAATTTTAAGCATAGACAGCTCAACCAAAGAATCCTTCCAAACACTTGGAAAAGAAATGGCACCAATTTTATGGCTGAATAATTCTCCATTGTGTACTGGTAGTAACCAGTAGTGGAACTATTGCATCATATGGTATTTCTATTTTCAATTATTTGAGGAAACTTGAAACTGTTATCTACAATGAGTGTACCAATTTACATTCCCACCAATAGCCCACAAGTGTTCGGGTTTCTCCACATCTTCACCAGCATTTGTTATATTTTGCGGTTTTGATTTTAGCCATTTTTTCCGCTTTTATTTTTTATTTTTATTTTTTTATTGGAGTTCAATTTGCCAACATATAGCATAACACCCAGTGCTCATCCCGCCAAGTGCCCCACTCAGTGCCCATCACCCAGTCACCCCAACCCCCCACCCACTTCCCCTTCCACTACCTCTTGTTCATTTCCCAGGGTTAGGGGTCTCTCATGTTTTGTCACCCTCACTGATATTTTCACTCATTTTCTTTCCTTTCCCTTTATTCCCTTTCACTAATTTTTATATTCCCCAAATGAATGAATGAATGATTTTAGCCATTTTGACAAGTGTCAGGTGGTATGTTGTGGTTTTGCATTTCCTAATGATTAGTGATGTTGAGCATCACTATTCTACAGTATATTCACACTATGTTAAAACTAATGTAGCACTGTGTGGCAACTATACTAAAAAAGAGAGAGAGAGAGAGAGAGAGAGAGAGAGAGAAATGGCACCAATTATAAAGTATTTCATAGAGTAGAAAAAGTTCCCTTTCCAACTACTTCTACTTTGACTCTCTAGCAAATATCTTGACTCAAGATACGACACAGACTATACAAAAGGGAGAATTACAAAATAGCAACAAATAGAATCCAGAAGTATATATAAAGAATAGTCTATGGTGATTAAGATATAACTAAGCAAAAAAAAAAAAAAAGATATAACTAAGCAAGGCAAGGATGATTTAATAAAGGAAAATCAATCAGTGTAATTCCATACATTAATAAAAGGGAGATAAGTTATTTAACAATATCAACAGACGTAGAAAAAATAACTTTATAAAATTAATTATTTTTTTGAAAAATTCTTAAAAATTAGTGAATAGACAAAAAGTCCTGAACCTGATAAATACAGTCCATAAAATATGTAGCAAACATGAAGAGTGGTGAGTTATTTAAAGCATTCTACCTAAAATTGATGATGAGACAGAGAGAGAAGAAAAATAATATGGATTGGAAGGGAAGGAATAAATGTTATTATTCAAACATGATGTTATTAAACACTTAGAAAATCCAAAAGGATTTACAAATTATTAGAATTAATAAGTGAATTTAGCAAGGTTATGTTGAACAGTAACATAAAACCATTATTTTTCTACAAACAAAAATGAACAAATGGAAGGAAATAGTAAAGGTAATGACATTTACATAACATAAAAAATAAAATCTCTAAGAATCAATCTAATGAAAGAACTGCAAGAAAAAAATATTATTTAGAGAAATTAAGGGGAATCTAACTAATTCCATGCCCATGGAATGTAAAACTCGATGATGCAAGAGGAAAATACTGCCCAAATTGCTCCATAGAGACAATGTAATCAAAATAATTTTTAAAATTTTTTTAACTTATTCATGAGAGACACACAGAGAAAGAGGCAGAGTCACAGCCAGAGGGAGAAGCAGGCTTCTTGCAGGGAGCCGGATAGGGGACTCAATCCCCAAACCCCGGGATCATGCCCTGACGAAAGGCAGACACTAAAGGGCCGAACCACCTAGGCTTTCCTGTAATCAAAATTGTAAAGAGACCAGGGATTTCAGGGAACAACTGAGATTTCCCCATTAGGTCAGGAAAAAGACTGTCAAGAAACAGAACCTGAGGTTACAGACTCATGCGCAATATATTTCAGATATTACTGTATCGATTTAATTATAACATATACATAAACATTTTAAAATATACCCCCCTAACATGGCAGAAACATGATCAGATGTTACAATTTTGATCACTCTCTGTCTCTCTCAATCAGAAATCTGTACATCCTAGGATTCAACAAAGGCAATCATAAGAGGAAAGTATAAAGCAATACAGGCCTACCTCAAGAAGTGAGGAAAGACTCAAATACACAGCCTAACCATACACCTAAAGGAACTAGAAAAGGAATAGCAAATAAAGCCTAAAGCCAGGAGAAGAGAAACAACAAAAATTAGAGCATAAATAAATGATATAGAAACAAACAAACAAAAACCCCAAAACAGATCAATGAAACTAAGAGATGGTTCTTCTAAAGATTCAGTAAAATTGATAAACACTTACCCAGACATATCAAAAAGGAAAGAAAAAAATAAAAAAATAGAAAAGAAATCACGAATGAAAGAGGAGAGATCACAGCCCACACCACAGAAATACAAAGAATTCTAAGAGAATATTATGAAAAATTATATGCCACCAAACTGGAAGAAATGGATGAATTCCTAAGAACATACAAATGACCAAAACTGAGAGAAGAAATAGAAAATTTGCACAGACCCATAACCAGCAAAGAAATTGACTCAGTAATCAAAAATCTCCCAACAAACAGAAGTTCAGGGCCAAATGGCTTCCCAGGGCAACTCTACCAAACATTTAAAGAAGAGTTCATATGTATTCTTCTCAAACTGTTTCTGAAAATAGAGATGAAGGAAAATTCAAAACTCATCCAGCATTACCTTGACTCCAAAATCAGACAAAGTCCCCACATAAAGGAGAATTTCAGGCCACTATCCCTGATGAACATGAAAGCAAAAGATCTCAACAAGTTACTAGCAAAACATATCCAACAATACATTTAAAAAATTATTCACCCTGGGGGGGCCCAGGTGGGCACTGCAGGGAACTCACTTGGGCATCCAGTGCTGCCCAGGCTGGAGGGATGCCTACCTGGCCCCATGCTCAATGTAAGCATGAATCCAGGCCTCAGAGGAGCAAACTCTGCAGAAATAAAACTCCTAAGAGAAAAAAAAATTATTCACCACGATGAAGTGGGATTTATTCCTGGGCTGCCGGGTGGGTCGATATTTGCAACTCAATCAACGTGATACACCACATTAATAAAAGAAAGGATAAGAACTACATGGTCCTCTCAATAGATGCAGAGAAAAGCATTTGACAAAATACAGCATCCATCCTTGGCAAAAAGCCCTCAGCAAAGTAGGGTAGATGGAAAATACCTCAGCATCATAAAGGCCATATACTTAAGATCCACAGCTAATATGATCCTCAGTGGGGAAAGACTGAGCTTTTACTGTATGGTCAGGGACAGGACAAGGATGTCGACTCTCACCATTGTTATTTAACATGGTCCTGGAAGTCCTAGCAATCAGACAAGAAAAGGAAATAAAAGGCATCCAAGTCAGCAAGGAAGAAATCAAACTTTCACTATTTGCAGATGACATGATACTCTATGTAGAAAACCCAAAAGACTCCACCAAAAAAACTGCTAGAACTGATATATGAATTCACAAGGTCAAGGATATAAAATCAATGAACAGAAACCTGTTGCGTTTCTATACACCAATAATGAAGCAGCAGAAAGACAAATCAAGGAATTGATCCCATTTACAATTGCAACACAAAAACATAAGATACCTAGGAATAAACCTAATCAAAGAGGTAAAAGATCTGTATACCCTGAAAACTGTAGAACACTTCTGAAAGAAATTGAGAGGACACAAGGAAATGGAAAAACATTCCTTGCCCATGGACTGGAAGAACAAATATTACTAAAATGTCTATGCTGGGCAGCCCCGGTGGCTTAGCGGTTTAGCGCCACCTTTAGCCCAGGGCGTGATCCTGGAGACGCAGGATCGAATCCCATGTCAGGCTCTCTGCATGGAGCCTGCTTCTCCCTCTGCCTGTGTCTCTGTCTCTGTCTCTCTCTGTGTGTGTGTGTGTGTGTGTGTGTGTGTGTGTGTATCTCATGAATGAATAAATAAAATCTTTAATAAAATAAAATAAAATGTCTATGCTACCCAAAGCAATCTACACATTCAGTGGAATCCTTATCAAAATACCACCAGCATTTTTCACAGAGCTAGGAAAAACAATCCTAAAATTTCTATGGAACCACAAAAGACCCCAAAGAGGCAAAGCAATCTTGAAAAAGAGAAGCAAAGCGAGAGGCATCGCAATTCCATACTTCAAGCTATATTAAAAAGCTGTAGTCATCAAGACAGTATGGTACTGGCACAAAAACAGACACATAGATCAGTGAAACAGAATAGAACACCCAGAAATGGACCCACAGCTATATGGTCAACTAATATTGACAACGCAGGAAAACATACCAGTAGATAAAAGAGTCTCTTCCACAAATGGTGTTGGGAAAACTAGACAGCAACATGCAGGAGAATGAAAGGGACCCATTTCTTACTCCATACACAAAAATAACTTCAAGATGGATGAAAGATCTAAACGTGAGACAGGAAACTATCAAAATCCTAGAGGAGGGGTGCTGAGTGGCTCAGTCAGTTGAATGTCTTCTTTCAGCTCAGGTCGTGATCTCAGGGTCCTGGGATCGAGCCCCGCATCAGGCTCCCTGCTTTGTAGGGAGCCTGCCTCTCCCTCTGCCTCCCTCTCTCTCTCTCTGTCTCTCATGAATAAATGAACAAAATCTTTAAAAAATCCTAGAGGAGAACAGAGACAGTAACCTCTTTGACATGAGCCGTAGCAAATTCTTACTAGATATGTCTACTGAGGCAAGGGAGGCAAAAGCTAAAATAATAAAATATAAAAAATAGCAAAAGCTAAAATAAACTATTGGGACTACATCAAAATAAAAAGCTTCTGCACATCAAAGGAAACAATAGGCAAAGCTAAAAGGCAACCTGGGGTGCCTGGGTGGCTCAGTTGGTTAAGCGTCTGACTCTTGATTTCAGCTCAGGTCATGAACTCAGGGTTGTGGATCAAGCCCCACATCAGGCTCCATGCTCAGTGAGGAGTCTGCTCAAGATTCTCTCTCTCTCTCTCTCTCTCTCTCTCTCTCTCTCTCTCTCTCCTCTCCTCTCCTCTCCTCTCCTCTCCTCTCTTCTCTCTCTGTCTTTCTCTCTCTCCCCCTCAGTCCCTCCCTCCAGTCTCTCTCTCATAAATAAATAAACAAAATTTTTTTTTTTATCTAAAAGGCAACCTACTGAATGGGAGAAGTTATTTCCAAATGATATATCTGATAAAGGGTTAATACCCCAAATCTATAAAGAAGTTATCAAACTCACCCCCTCCAAAATAAATAATGCAGTTAAGAAAGTTGCAGAAGACATGAACAGACATTTCTCCAAAAAAGACATCCAGATGGCCAACAGACACATGAAAGATGCTCAGCATCACTCATCATCAGGGAAATGCCAATCAAAACTACCACCTCACACCTGTCAGAATCACTGAAATCAACAACACAAGAAACAGCAGGTGTTGGTGAGGATGTAGAGAAAGGGGAACCCTCTTGCACCGTTGGTGGGAATGCAAATTTGTGCAGCCACTGTGGAAGACAGTAGGGAGGTTCCTCAGAAAATTAAAAATAGAACTAACCTATGTTCTAGAAATCACACTATTGGGTATTTACTCAAATAATACAAAAACACAAATTTAAAGGGATACATGCACCCCTGTGTTTATAGCAGCATTATTAACTATAGCCAAATTAAGGAAGCAGCACAAGTGTCCACCAATAGATGAGTGGATAAAGAGGATGTGGTGTATATACACAATGGAATATTATTCAGTCATAAAAAGAAAGAAATCTTGCCACTTGCAATGGCATGGATGGGGCTGGAAAGTATAATGCTAAATGAAATAAGTCAGTCAGGAGACAAATACCATATGATTTTACTCATGTGTGGAATTTAAGAAACAACAACCACAACAAAAACAAAGAGTAAAAGGGAGAGAGAGGGAGAGGGAGAGAGAGAGAGAGAGAGAGAGAGAGAGAGAGAGAGAGGCCAAGAAACAGATTCTTACGTATAGAGAACGAACTGATGGTTACCAGGAGTAACGAACTGATGGTTACCAGGTGGGGAGGGGATGGGTGAAATAGGTGATGGGGATTAAAGAAAAGTATAGATGAAGGACTCCATAAGAAGAGTTAATAGAAAGTTATAATGAAGACATTGCATCATTGGTGCAAGGATAAACAGGCAGATGGAATAGACTAAAGGGGGTCCAGAGACACACATGCACATATATGGTCACTGATGTTGTAAATGCCGTTGCAGTGAGGTGGGGGAAAAGATGGTCTTCTTAATAACTGTGTGGTATCAATCGTATATCTCTATAGGGGAAAAGAGAATATTCCCCCATCTTCACAATATGTGAAATAATCCATTTGAGATGTATTTCATATCTAAGTAAGAACTGTAAAATAATAAAGCTTTTAGAAGAAAATACAGGCAGGCAGCTGGTGTGGCTTGCTGGAGCCAGCACGGGCAATAAGGACCTTGTTCTCTAAATATTGAGGTTCTGTGTTCTGACTGTTGATCACAGCTTTCCATAGCTGAGGTACTGGCAGCTTCCCAAAAAGCTAAACACAGAACTACCGTATGACCTAGAAATTCCACTTATAGGTATAGATCCGGAAAATTTGAAAGCACAGATTCGAGCAGGAATTTGTACACCTATGTTCTATAGCAGCATCACTGACAGTAGCCAAAAGGTGTAAACAGCCACATGTCCGTCAACAGATGAATGGGTAAACAAAATGTGGTATATGCATACAATGCAATATTATTCAGACATAAAAATGAAATTTTGACATATGCCTCAATATGGATGGACCTTGAAAACGTTATGCTAACTAAAATAAGCCAGACACAGTAAAACAAATACTATATCTGTATTTATACCATATAATGTATTCCACTTTCATGAGTTACCTAGAATAGGCAAAAGGTAGAATAGAGATTGCTAGGGGCCAGTGGGAGGAAGAAATGGGGAGTTATTTTTTAATAGGTACAGAGTTTATGTTGGGGATGGTGACAAACTTTTAAGGTATAGTTAGTGGCGATGGTGATGGATACGTTGTGAATGTATTTCACATCACAAATTCTACACTTATGGGTGGTTAAAATGATAACTATTATGTTGTATACATTTTACCCACATTTTTAAAAAAGGTATGATCATTTTGGAGATTTCTTTGGTGCTATTTAATAAAGCTGAGTGTAGGCAATATCTTATGACCTAGCTGTTCAGCTCCTAGGTAACTACACAAATTCACATATATAAGTCCAATTTTCACTAAGTATGTACAATATTGTTCATATAACAAAATATTTACTATCCCAGACAAAAAACCTACCCAAATATTTATAACAAGTAAAATTAATGAATAAATCATACACATCACATGATAGAATACAATGTAACAATTAAATGATTGAATAACTGCCAGACCCAAGAGCATGGATAAAACACAGGAAAGTGACGTTGAGTGAAAAGAAGCTAAACACAAAAGACTCTACACCATATGATTCCATTTACATAAATTTAAAATCAGACAAAACTAGACCCTGCCACCGGAGGGGAGGATTGTGGCAACTTTGCAGATAAGGGATGGGGGTCACTGGGAAGGGGCACAAGAGGGGCCTTGTAGGGAGCTACGTGATATTCTACATTTCAAATTGAGTGGGGATTGCATAGGTGTGGTGTGTTCACTTTGGGAAATTTCATGGAGCAACACACAATCATGAGTGTATTCGGAAAAAAAAAAGGGGGGGAGATGGGGGGGCGGGTGTTGTGATAGAAAGTGCAGGGGAACCATCCTCTTCATATGTTAGCTTCCAAGGCAGGGATTTTCCTGAGCCCGACAAAATTTAAATGAGTCATGAAAATAAGAAAGGTCCCAAATATATAATGTTACTGAGAGCCTACTTTCTTAACTTTGGAGGAATCTTCCAGAAATATATGTCCCAAAACCAAGATTCATCTCTTTCTTGTTCCCTTTCTCTTTATTTTAGCATACCGATAAAACAAAATGTAGTATATTTTTGTTTTGATTGGCACGTATGGTACAAGCCAATTTTTGTGATATTCATTTCTTTCAAGTCTCCCCCCCTTTCTTGCTTTCTGTCCACTAACCCATCCATTTATTTCATAGATGAATCATAAGGTATCCGAAGTGATTTTGAGCCACTGTTAGAACTAAATAATTCTGGATGTTAAAATTGCTATAATTTATTGTTTTGCATTTATTTTTCCTCATAGTCCTTGATTTCTTTTAACAATCGAGATATCATAATAAATTTATGAAATCACACTCCTATATCTTTAAATTTATGTACACTTCGCCCTCGTACATTTTGTAAATGTAGCTCCGTGTTGTTAATTAAACCATGTGTTCAATTTATACCCACCATTGAAAACTTTAAAATCCTCAGCATCTATATGCTAGGTTTTGTTGCTTTTTTTTTTTTTTTTACTTTTTATTTAAATTCCATTTAGTTAACATATGGTGTAATATTCGTTTCAGGGGTAATTTTGTGTGTGCGATTTCACATTTGTTTTTGTCGATAGACCCACATTTTATCGGTTTCCAGGATTCTTCTTCCTTAACCTTGGAGTAATCTTTTTTTTTTTTTTTTAAGGGGTTGAGCTTTTTTTTTTTTTTTTTTAAACATTTTTTAAATCTTTATTTATTTATGATAGTCACAGAGAGAGAGAAAGAGGCAGAGACATAGGCAGAGGGAGAAGCAGGCTCCATGCACCGGGAGCCCGATGTGGGATTCGATCCCGGGTCTCCAGGATCCCGCCCTGGGCCAAAGGCAGGTGCCAAACCGCTGCGCCACCCAGGGATCCCAACCTTGGAGTAATCTTCCAGAAACTACTATCTCTTTGGGTAAAGAAATCATTAACTGAAGATTTACCTATTTCTTGTTTCCTGCCCTTTATTTTATCATAGTCTAATAAAATAAAATCTAATACTTTTTATTTGAATAGCATGTATGTTAGAAGCTGATCATTGTAAAAATCATTTCTGTAAATTTATCTACCTTTTTTGCTATCCCTCTGCTACCCTGCCAGTTTATCTCACAAGTGAAAAAATAGATGTTTGTATGGAATGATTTTGAACCAGTGTTAGAACTAGCTAATTAATTCTGAACATTGCAATTTGGTATAATTTATTGTATCCACCTTCATGTTTTCTTGTAGTGCTTGATCTTTTAAAATAATCAACATGCTATAATAAATGTATAAAATAAATATCCTCTGTTTATTAACTTATATAAACCTCACCCTGTTATATTTTATAAATAGAGTTCTTTGGTGTCAGACAAAGCACGTGACCGATTTCCACCATGATTGAAAGTTTTAAAATCATCAGCTATTACATGCTAGATTTTATTGCCTCTTCATTTTCTAATGAAAATCCACTTTTATGAATTCACATTTGTTTTTCTCAACAGGTCCACGTTTTGACAGTTTCCAGAACTGGTGCATTTGAGGTTGTAACAGCAAAACCAGTTTTTCTACATGACCTGGTTTTTGCATGATCAACTCACTTTCTATCTGTGGTTCTAGCTCACAGGGAAGAGGGTCAGGCTTCTCTTTCCACTCCCCAGTCCAGGAAAGGCCCTGATCCCAAGCCCCTTCCTCACCCCTCCCTAGAGGGAAGACTCCTGTGATGGGCCGGATTCTGGAGCACTGAGCGCAGTACCACTGCACACTGCAAGGTGACACTCATGCATGTAGGACGTATATGTGCTTTCTTTCTTACAATACTAAGTGGTAAGCTGAGCCAGTGCCGACCTGGAAAGGCTGGGTGCTGCCACATCACTCTCTCTTCCTTTCGTCTCACTGGAGATTTTGGGCTGAGTCCTCATCCTTGCACTTCAGGGGTCAGTGGTGGTAAGATGCAGAGTGAGTCAAAGGAATTCTGCTTTGTTCTTGAGCCCAAGTCTGTGCTTCAACCCGACTTGACCAGAAGGCTCTAAGTTGAGGGGTATGGGGAACTAGTCCTGTGAACAATATTCCAAGCCCTTGCGTCTGTGCCTCACTTAGAGAGAGCCCCGGGAGAGGGCAGAGTGGCAGTGTAGGGTAGGAGGAAGATGTTGTTTTGTCCTCTGGACAAACACTAGTCCCATACTGTCAGATTCTTACCAATAACTCCACACTTTCACATGCCTCTCACCCTGCTGCAGATGGTAAGCACACATAACCAAATGTCATAACCCCACATTGAAATGTCACATGTGCCCATTCCAATAGACGTGCCCTCAGGTGTTGCCATAATCTCATCCATACACCAGCACTTGGTGTTTGCAGGCACAGTTGGTGGACTCAACTCATGAGAAGAGAAGGTAAAGGTCTGTTGGTAGGAGGACTGGTTAAGGCCCCCTGAATTTCAGTCTTTCCCTCACACCTGCTTTTCCATCAGGGGCTCATGCACTATTGTCTAGTACCATGAAATCAGTGTTCTGAATCTTAAACTGGTCCCACGTAAACAGGTTGTCCTCATTTAGGCCTCATTTTATCTCTCAGCACTTTGTCCTTGACATTTAGACTGTCCGAACTGGCAACACATCCCATGGTTGAGTTACTGGCTTCTGACATTTCTCAGATAGAATTGGCCACTTCAGGTATATTTAGTAACTACTCCCACATATGCAAATAGTTATCCACTTAGTTTGCACACAATGTTATTTTATGTACCTCACATTCCACAGTTATCTACAACTGGACAACACATGCCCCTACTGCCTGTTTGAGAAATGCCTTTTGGCTACCATTAGGCTGTGTATTAACAATGCTTTGCACATTTCTTATTGTACCTAGCCAATAATGGCCCTTCTCACCCCCCTCCCCCCAAAAAGAAGGATCTGAGGATAAAAGGGATCTGAGATGAACTTTTCCTTAATGACCACTCTCTGAATAAGCCTCACAAGTATGTTAGTTAGTTGGCCTCTCGGTTAGGCCTGTATTGACTGTCCCAGGGATACCATTTACCCTCAGAAAGCCAATGTTTCACTCTCATAAGCTCCCGTCATGTTTGCTTTCCTTGTCCTCCCCAAATAAAATCCACTGTGAGGACACACACACACACACACACACACACACACACACTGCATACACCGTTACTCAAAGGTACCCAAAATGAGATCATTGTAAATTTTTACTTCCCTCATATCTCAGGAGATGGGAGGGGAAGATCTTTTTTTTTAATAATAAATTTATTTTTTTTTGGTGTTCAATTTGCCAACATACAGAATAACACCCAGGGCTCATCCCGTCAAGTGTCCCCCTCACTGCCCATCACCCATTCACCCCCACCCCCCGCCCTCCTCCCCTTCCACCACCCCTAGTTCCTTTCCCAGAGTTAGGAGTCTTTATGTTCTGTCTCCCTTTCTGATATTTCCTACCCATTTCTTCTCAGGGAGGGGAAGATCGAATGGCAAAACTAAGATCAGGATGTTACAGCAGCTTCATATTGGCATATGAATGCTAAAATGTGGCCATTTGTCTTCATTGTTTCCACCTCAAAATGTGCTTGCAATCAAGTGATCGTGTTTACAAACCTTTTCGTGGCTTGGGATATTCAATTCTCTATTCCAGCTTAGAGGTTGGACATGATGAATTCCCAATACCAGCAGCAGGGCAACTTCCATCTGGAAGTTGTTCCTTGTGTTGTCCCTGACAGGATTCAATTCCTTCCCAGTGCCCCATGTTGGGGAATTCTCCATGGCATATTACACGAAAGACTTGATAAAGTATTTCTTTTTTTTTTCCCCTTTCTACAAATACAATGCATACATCAGTCTGCTGCCTTCACAGCATGTGCTTCCCACATAGCCACCTGAATGCAGCTTGCTTCAGAACGAGGAGTGTGTTCCTGTTCGTGTTTCTTCCCTGTAGCCTTATCACTGGTGAGATCTCAGCTACCAGCTTTTCACCAAAAGCAAGGAGTGACGTGGGACCATTGATGTCTTGATGTTTACAAACAGCTCTAATTTTTTCATCGCCAATGTTGAGAGATGATAGTGATAGAAAGAAGAGAAGAGGGGAAAGCTCTGCAATTCATTATTTTGGTCACCACCCATAAGGTGTGTCACTGTGGAGAGAGGTGCTCCTTAACTTTCTTCCTGCCCCTGGCTTTCTGCTTGTCACCTCGCCTTCCTGCCCCTGGCTTTCTGCTTGTCACCTCGCCTTACTTCCTGTCCCTCTCCCGGACCGCTCCCTCATCTCCCCTGAGTCCTCCCCATCTCTTTGCTGCTACTTCTCTCTCCCTTGTTCCTAAGTCTTTTCAATCCTCTGACTGGTTTTTCTGCTTAGTCCCTCCTTCTCTCTTCCATCGTTACCCACCTCCACCCCCCGCCCCGTATTGCCTATCTGCGTACCTTTCACCCCTTTGTTCTCCCTCACATATCCCTCTCTTTGTTTTCCCACTGTCAGGGCCACACGGAGCCACATGTGTGGGAAGACTGTGAATATATACATTCATATACCGATCCCTCTACTGACCCTTCCATCCTTTCCATTCAGTTTTCCAATTCATTCGTCTATTTATTTATGCCTCCCACAAACATATTGGAGAGTCTATTATGGAACAGGCATTGGAGTAGGTCCTCAGGATAATCAGTGGAGAAAAAAACAGACAATGGCAACTCTCACCATGGGGCTTGGGCTGGAATGGGGAGACAGATGTTTCAGAAAGGGTCTCTCTAACGAATGTATACTTTTATGACAAATACTGAAACGGAGGAAGTTTTCAGGGTGCTAAGAGAAAGGAAAAGAGGATGAGTAATTTACTTTGGGGATAAAGCAGTTTGTGGCCAGAGAAGACCTTCATGAAAAAGTGATATTTAAGTTGAGGTCTCAAAACTAAGCATGAGGTAGACAGATGAACAGGAGAGGAAGATGGGTTACCACCTCAGGGTCCCTAGGAGCAAGCACCATAAATAAGGTCCCTAAGCCAATCACAAGTATGACTCTCACAGGCCTAAAAGAAGATCAGGATAGTTCCAGTAAAGGGACAGTGGGGGATACTTTAGGGTCAGAGATTGGCAAAATCTTATTTCCAGCTCATATTGCTATTCTCATGATTCTTCCAGACCAGGCCCCCCTCACTTGCCATTCATTTATCTGATATTTTTTGTTTGCCTTTTCCACTCCCCGCTCTATGCCTCTCACAGAGACAAGAAATCCTAGTGTGTTTAATATGTATCATTTTCTTTAGCAACTGAAAAATGCATAGCGTGAGACATGTCTTCTTGGTGTAGGTAGTATTTCATATTCATATTTTATAAATATGCTATATATATGTATATGCTTCTATATACATATGTATAAATATCAAAAATATGTCCTCGCAACTTCTTGCAAGATTCATCCATGAAGACAAGAGAAACAAAAGCAAAAATGAACTATTGGGACTTCATCAAGATAAGAAGCTTTTGCACAGCAAAAGATACTGTCAACAAAACTCAAAGACAACCTACAGAATGGGAGAAGATATTCGCAAATGACGTATCCGATAAAGGGCTAGTTTCCAAGATCTATCAAGAACTTATTAAACTCAACAGCAAAGAAACAAACAATCCAATCATGAAAAGGACAAAAGACATGAACAGAAATCTCACAGAGGAAGACAAAGACATGGGCCACAAGCACATGAGAAAATGCTCCGCATCACTGGCCATCAGGGAAATACAAATCAAAACCACAATGAGATACCATTGAGACATGACACACCATGTGAGAATGGGGAAAATTAACAAGGCAGGAAACCACAAATGTTGGAGAGGATGTGGAGAAAGGGGAACCCTCTTGCACTGTTGGTGGGAATGTGAACTGGTGCAGCCACTCTGGAAAACTGTGTGGAGGTTCCTCAAAGAGTTAAAAATAGACCTGCCCTACGACCCAGCGATTGCACTGCTGGGGATTTACCCCAAAGATACAGATGCAATGAAACGCCGGGACACCTGCACCCCGATGTTTCTAGCAGCAATGTCCACAATTGCCAAACTGTGGAAGGAGCCTCGGTGTCCATCGAAAGATGAATGGATAAAGAAGCTGTGGTCTATGTATACAATGGAATATTACTCAGCCATTAGAAACGACGAAAACCCGCCATTTGCTTCGACGTGGATGGAACTGGAGGGTATTATGCTGAGTGAAATGAGTCAGTCGGAGAAGGACAAACATTATATGGTCTCATTCATTAGGGGAATATAAAAAATAATGAAAGGGAATAAAGGGGAAAGGAGAAAAAATGAGTGGGAAATATAAGAAAGGGAGACAGAACATGAAAGACTCCTAACTCTGGGAAACGAACTAGGGGTGGTGGAAAGGGAGGTCAGCAGGGGGATGGGGTGACTGGGTGACGGGCACTGAGGTGAACACTTGACGGGATGAGCACTGGGTGTTATTCTATATGCTGGCAAATTGAACACCAATAGAAAATAAATTTACATCAAAAAAAGTAAATAAAATAAAAAAAATAAAAATATGTCCTCATCCTTTGTCCTTTTTTTCACAGCTGTATTGAGTTAAAACTGACACACAGTAGACCCAACAGACTTAAAGTGTACAGCCTGGGGGCACCTGGGTGGCTCAGTCAGTCGAGCACCTGACTCTTGGCTTTGATCAGGTCATGATCTCATGGATCGTGGGATGGAGCCCCAAGCTGGGCTCCGTGCTCAGCAGGGAGTCTGCTCGAAGATTCTATCCCTCTGCCCCTCCCTCTACTCTGGGGTACACACGCTCTCTCTCTCTCTCTAAAATAAATAAATATAAGTCTTTAAAAATTAAAGTGTACAGTCTGATGAGTTTTGGTATATGTACTTGTGAAATAATCAGCATAGTCAAGATAATGAATATATATGTAAATATATCAACAACCAAGAATATCCTTGTGTACCTTTGAAATCCATCCTGCCCTCCTCATGCCCTTATCACCAGGCAACCATTGAACTGATTTCTGTCACCGTAGATTAGTGTTCATTTTCTAGTATTAATAAATGTAATTATACCACCATGTTCTTTTTTTGGAGGGAGGGGAGTGTTCTGGTTTCTTTTCAGATTTATTCATCTTGCTGGATGTATCGATAATTCATTCCTCTTTAATGGCTTATGACATGTACGGATATACCACAGTTAGATCATGCCCCCGTTGGTGGACATTTGGTTTGTCTCCATGTTTTTGTCTATTACAAATAACATTTGCAAGGGACATTCACAAATACATTTTTTGTAGAAATAGGTCTTCCTTTTCTCTATGTATACCTTGGAGTGGAATGCTGGGTGTTATGGGGGGTGTATATTTAACTAGATAACTACCAATCGATTTTCCAAAGTGATTCCCTACCTAATAATAAATGATGGTGAGCATGTTTTCATGTGTCTACTTGCCATCTGTATTACTTCTTTATTGAGGTAATCTGTTGAAATATTTGCCCATGTTTTTAGGTTTTTAGTCGGATATTTGTCTTCTTTTGTTTGAATTGGTAGAGTTCTTGACATAGTTGAAAAGCGTCCTGTGTTGAGGAGACAGAGAGAGAGAGAGAGAGAGAGAGAGAGAGAGAGAGATCCCATTTTCAAAACAGTGACATTTGAAGATTTAAAAATTTTGGTGAGGTAAAGTTTACTAAAGTTTTTCTTGTATACTTTGTGCTTTAGACAACCTATTTTGAAACACTTTACTCAAATCCAGCACACTATGAAGGTCATAATTTCTTATGCTTCCTTGTAGAAATTTTAGAATTTTAGCTCACATCTAGGTTTTCCACCCATTCCAAGTTTGGTTTTGCTTATGTTCTCAAGTAAGGTTAGAGGTTTCTTCCTTCCTTTTTTCCTTCTTTCCTTCCTTCGCATATGGCTATTTCATTTTTTCCACGACTGTGGTTTGAAAAGATTAGTTTTTCCCCATTGAATTTCCTTGGCACCTTTTTGAAAAAGCAATTGACTTGTGTGTATTTGTGTCTGGAATCATTATCTAGCTCCATTGTTCTATTGTCTATACATCAATGGCAAGCTCTCTTGATTATTGTAGCTTCATAGTAAGTGTTGTTTTTTTCTTTTTCAAAAGTTTTTTTAAATTAATTTTTTATTGGAGTTCAATTTGCCAACATATGACATATCACCCAGTGCTCATCCCATCAAGTGCCCCCCCTCAGTGCCCATCACCCAGTCACCCAAACCCCCCGCCCACCTCCCTTTCCACCACCCCTTGTTCGTTTCCCAGAGTTAGGTGTCTCTCATGTTCTGTCACCCTCACTGTCATTTCCCACTCATTTTCTCTCCTTTCCCCTTTATTCCCTTTCACTATTTTTTATATTCTTCAAATGAATGAGACCATATAATGTTTGTCCTTCTCCGATTGACTTACTTCACTCAGCATAATACCCTCCAGTTCCATCCACGTCGAAGCAAATGGTGGGTATTTGTCGTTTCTAATGGCTGAGTAATATTCCATTGTATACATAAACCACATCTTCTTTATCCGCTCATCTTTCGATGGACACCGAGGCTCCTTCCACAGTTTGGCTATTGTGGACATTGCTGCTAGAAACATCGGGGTGCAGGTGTCCTGCCGTTTCACTGCATCTGTATCTTTGGGGTAAATCCCCAGCAGTGCAATTGCTGGGTCGTAGGGCAGGTCTATTTTTAACTCTTTGAGGAACCTCCACACAGTTTTCCAGAGTAGCTGCACCAGTTCACATTCCCACCAACGGTGCAAGAGGGTTCCCCTTTCTCCACATCCTCTCCAACATGTGTTGTTTCCTGTCTTGTTAGTTTTCATTTAAATTCCGCCTAGGTAACATACAATGCAGTATTACCTGCAGGTGTACAATATAGGGATTCAACACTTCCATATAACACCTGGTGCTCATCACAACAGGCACGCTTCTTTATCCAGATCACCTACAAAAAATAAATGTTGAAATATGGTGGTATAGATCCTTCAAATTGTTTTTTCTTTTCCAAAATTGTTTAATCTATGCTAGGTGTTCTTCAATCAGTTCCTTATAAATTTTAGAATCCGTTTGTCTCTTCCTACCAAAACCCTAATGGGATTCTTATGGAGATTGTGCGGAGTCTATTGATGAATTTGTGGAGAATTGACTCTTTAACAATATCTGGTCTTTGGTGTCATGAATATAGTATATCTCTCCATTACTTTAGGTTTTCTTTAATTGTTTTTCAGCAATATTTTAGCGTTTTCAGGTAAAATGTTGCATGTGTTTTGTCAGATCTGTACCTAAACAGTTCATATTTTTAGGCTATTATAAATGGTACTTTTGCTACTGCAAATGGTATTTTAAATTTCGTTTTCTTGATTATTTATTTTTGTTGTATAAAACTCCATTGATTACTGTAAGGTTATTGATAATACGCACTTACACATTTTTAATGAAAGATCCTTGATGACAGTTCTCCCATTCCTGATGTTGGTAACTCGTGTCTTCTCTTGTTTATTCCCCTAATCATTCTAGATACAGGCTTTTCAATTATATTGATATTCTTAAAGATCAAATTTAATGTCTTTTATTTTCTCTGCTGTCTACTTCAGTGACTTCTGCACTTTCCCTTATTTCCTTTCTTCTGCTATTTTGGTCTTCATTGTTTATGCATTTTTATTTCTTAGTACTGAAGTTAAGGCCGTTGGTTCAAATCCCTGTTTTTATATATAGGCATTTTTGTTCTATAAATTTGTTTCTAAGGACCGCTTTAGATGCATCGTACAAATTACAGTAAGTTGTGCTTTAATTTTCATTCAGTTCAAATGAGTTTTTAAATTTCTTTTTGATTTCCTCTTTCACCCATCTGTCATTGAAGAATGTATTACATACTTTCCAAGTACTTTTGAAATATTGCAGATACATTTGTGTTATCTACTTCTAATTTAATCCCACTGTCCTCTAGGAAGATCCTTTGGGTGATGCTAATATCCTGTCAAATTTAGTAAGACTTCTTTGTGGCCCAGAACATATTGCCTATCATGGTAAATTTCCATGTACATATGAAAATAGTGTGTGGTCTTTATTGTTGGGGAGAGTGTTCTAAAATGTTAGTTAGATTAATTTGGCTGATAGTGTCTTTCAGTCTGTACGACTTACTGATTTTTTTTTTTTTTTTTGGTCAACTGGTTCAATTGTTGAGAGGAAAGACTTAAAGACTTAAAAATCTCTGACCCTAATTGTGAACTTTTATTTCTTTCATGTATTTTCAAACTCTGTTGTTTATAGGCATATAAACATTAAGAATTTTTACATCTACTTGATGAATTGGCCATTTTAGCCAATTATAAATGATTCTCTCTTATATATGATCCTCTCCATCCCTGGCAATATATTTTGTTCAGACATCTGCTTCGTCTGATACTGATATATCCACTACAGCTTTGTTTTAGTTACCACTAGCATGAGATATCTTTTCCCATATTTTTACTTTTAACCTCTATGTACCTTTATATTTAAAGCGGGATTCATGTATTTGGCATACAGCTGGATCTTATTTTTAAAATCCCATGTCATGCATCATCAGGGAAATGTAAACTAAAACGATGAGATGCTACTGCACACCTATTAAGATGGCCCAAATCCAGAACGGTGGCAATACCAAATGCTGGCAGGGATGTGGAGCAACAGGAACTCTCCTTCAGTGCTGGTGGGAATGCAACATCGTACAACCACTTTGGAAGCCAGTTTGACAGTTCCTTACAAAACCAAATCTACTCTGCTATGTGGAGCGCTCCTTGGTATTTACCCAAATGAGCTGAAAATTTATGTCCACACAAAATTCTCACATGTATGTTTCTAGCAGCGTCGTTCATAGTTGCTAAAACTTGGAAACAACCAAGATGACCTTCAGTAGGTGAATGAATAAATAAACTGTGGCACATCCAGGCAGTGGAATATTCTTCAGCATGAAAAAGGAATGAGCTATCAAGCCATGAAAAGATATGTAGGAACCTTACTTAAATGCATATGACTTGCTGAAAGAAGCCAATCTGAAACAGCTACATATGATTCCAACTATAGGACATTACAGAAAAGGCAAAACTATGGAAACAGTAAAAAAAAAAAAATCAGTGGTTGTCTGTCGTTGGGAGAGAGAGAGGAGTTTGTATGTGGAGCACAGAGGATTTGGGGGTCAGTGAAACAATTCTGTATGATACTATAATGGTGGATACATGTCATTCTTTTTTTTTTATATACATGTCATTCTATATTTGTCCAAACCTATAGAATGCACAACACCAACAGTGAACACCCAAGTAAATTGTGGACTTTGGGTGATAATGATGTGTTGATATAGATTCATTGACTGTAAGAAGTATACCAGTCTGGTGCAGGATATGGGTAGTGGGGGAGGCTGTGTCTGTTTTGGGCAAGAGGTTTATGTGATGGCTCCGTACTTTCTTCTCAATTTTGCTATGAACTTAAAAGTGCTCTAAAAAATAAAGTCATGCTGAGTGAAGTAAGTCAATTGGATAAGAACAATCATCATATTATTTCACTCATACGGGGAACATAAGAAATAGTGAAAGAGATTATAAGGGAAAGGAGGGAAAACTTTAGAGAGGGTGACAAAACATGAGAGACTCCTAACTCTGGGAAATGAACAAAGGGTAGTGGAGGGGAGACGGGCGGGGGGGGGGGAGGGGTAACTGGGTGATGGGCACTGAGGAGGGCACTTGATGGGATGAGCACTCGGTGTTATACTGTATGTTGGCAAATCGAACTTCAATAAAAAAATAGGATATAATTTTGAAAAGGAAAAAAAATAAAGTCTGCTTAGGAGAGAGGAATCCAATTTGTCAATCTCTACATCTTATTTGGTGAATTCAGACAATTTGTACTTAATACTGTTAATGATATGGTTGGATTTAAAGCTATCATGCTAGCTGTTTTCTACTTGCTCATCTATCGTCTTGCTCCCCTCCCCGTTTTAGGACTTATTTTAAATTAAGTGAGGGGGCACCTGGGTGGTTCAGCGGGTTAAGCGTCCGACTCTTGATTTTGTCTCAGGTCATGATCTCAAGGTCATGAGATCCAGTCCCGTGTGGGGCTCCCTGATGGGCATGGAGCCTGCTTAAAATTCTCTCTCTCCCTGTCTCTCTGCCCCTCACCCCTCCTGCACATGCTCTCTCTGTCTAAATAAGTAAGTAAGTAAGTAAGTAAATAAATAAGTAAATAAATAAATAAAGCGAGCATTTCATGATACCATTTATCTCCCGTGTAGGCTTATTAGTCATAATACTTTGGACAGATACCTTAGGGGTTATATTTGACACTTCTTTAACCTGCCACAGTCTACCTTCAAGTAATATTGTACTACCTCACATGTAGAATTAGAATCTTACAAGGGTATATTTATATTCCCCCAAGTCCCTGTGCTGTTGGTGTCCAAGAAATTAAGAACTCCACATAATTTATATTCCACAATGCATTGGTATGAATTTACGATTAATTGATTCATAAGGAATGTTTAAAATAATAAATATTCTATTACTCTCATCATATTTAGCATCTCCAGTATTGATTATCCATTTGTGTCAAACATATTTACCTTTACTGTACTTTTCTTGTGCCCAAAAGGTACCCTTTAATATTTAGTGTAGTGCATATCTAATGATGATGAATTATTTCAACTCTGGTTAAGTATGAAAAAATTTTTAATTTAATTTCACTTTTAAAAGATACCCATTGAATGTAAAATTCTGAGTTGACAGTTCTTAGTTACTTCACTATTATAAAGATGGTGTGCCACTTTCTTATAACTTGCATTGTTTCTGATAAGAAGTTCCCTGTAATTCTCACTTTTGGTCCTGAATGATTCTATATTTTTTTGGTCTCCCACTTCCTTAGGAGTGAGGGGGAGCAGATTGGAAGAATGTCATGAATACACACCATGCGATATCTGTGCATTGTCACTTCGGTAGATCTTAGATGCATGCATAGCAAAATAAACACATCTTTTTTAAAAAATCGGTGAAAAAAATTCAGGTTTAAGAAACATGTTATACCATCATGCCCATAGCCATGATGGATTAACACGAACCCAACTTACTCTCCCACCTAAGTATCTATAAACCCCCCCCCCAAAAAAAATTATAAAGCTTTACCTCATGGTACCACAGGCACCACGGGACAGTGATCCCCAAGAGAAGGGCGAGGCAACTAACATGGTGAGCCCTCAGATTGCCCGATTCCCCCAACTTCTTGCCTGGATAGAGTTTATAGGGCACAGCATGGGAAGACTGAACACAAACAGAGCCCACTGGAGAACCTGAATGAAGGAGACAGAGTTGTGAATTCCGAGAGGCCAACGTGCCTAGAATCTGCTGGAAGTAAGGGAGGGGAGAGCCACACAGAGAGGTAGTTCTGGAGAGCTGCAGAGGTTTCCCATCAGGGTGCAGTGCCCCAGGGTGCAGAGGTTTCCCAAGGAGCAGGGGGTGGTAGCTGACTTCCATCTCCCAGAGTGAGTAGTTGTGTGGATAATGATGCCACTTACTGAGATGATGAAGGTGGGAGTTTTAAAAGCAAGAGAGATGGGGAGTGTGGGTGTGTGGGAAGGGGTAGGTTTACCAAGTGACTGGTTCTAGACAGACTCACTATGAAGAGCCCTCGAGACATCCAAATGGAGATGTCCTGTGGGAGAATGAATATATGGATTTGGGTCTCAAAGGTGAAGTTCAAACTGGGGCTGTAGATTTTGTAGTTATTGGCATATGAGCATAAACAGTTATATAGCATAGAGAGAGGGGCTGATATAAAAACAAATGTAATAAAAGCTCACATCATAGGGGGAAAAAGTTGTAGCTATGTACTGTGATGGATGTTAACTAGACTTACTGTGGTGATCCTCTTGCAATACATAAAAATACTGAATCACTATGGTGTACACCTGAAACTAACATAAGGTTATATGTCAATTATATCTCACTTCTAAAAAGGAGAGAGGAAGGAAGGAAGGAAGGAAGGAAGGAAGGAAGGAAGGAAGAAAGAAAGAAAATTTAAATAATAAAGCAAACAAAAGGAATAAAAGAGTCCTCCATGGTTTTTGTAAAAAGAACAGATTCAGTCTGAGATGGGAACATAGTATTTTCTATGAGCACTGAGCAGTTTGTCGAGGCTTTCATTTCTAGGGTCTGGTCACCTCCCACAGAAAGGTGTTACACAGGAAGGGCTGAAGACAGCGGAGGTTGCTATGCAACAGCTGAGGAAAGCCATCCAACCAGCCAGAACTGATATTGGTCGCTGGAGAGTAAAAGCCGTGGTCCTAGCAATAGCTTCCATTCATGTACAGGAGTTCCGGAGAGGCTGACACAAAAAACAAATATAAAAGTCCACCATGGTTTTTGTAAAAAGCACAGGATCGATTTGAGTTGCAAACCTAGCGTTTTCTGCCTCCAAAGCAGTCTCTCCAGCCATTCTGGAAGCCTAGCGGTATGTGTTGGGTTGGGTAAGACCCCAGGAAGTGCTTCCTGTGCTTCCCATTTTGCATATCGAGAAAGCGGGCTCAGAGACCTCCAGTGACCTGAGCAGGCTCACACCGCTAGTAGCAGACTGGCTCAGCACTTCATGCCTGGAATTCTGAAGACCAGCCTAGCTTTTTTTCCACAAGACCACAGCTGCCCCAGGCCCCTGCCCTGGAAGGAACCCCGGGCAAACATTTACTCTGAATCAGGGCTTGCCATGGCTCAGACACACAAGTGCCTGATTGTCCTGGCCGCCCCAGCGGGCACCAGGAAGGCCTCGGGGGGCAGCGCGTTTGTGCCACTCACAGCAAAGAGGCCTGACCGTTGGGGCAGGGAGCGGACCCCAAGGAGCAATTCCCACACCTAGAGGGACCCACGTACATTAGGCGAAGGGTGGAGCCTGGGGAATCTCTCTCTACCCATGTCCCTACCCATGCAGAGCTTGAGCTTGAGTCTTGGAGAGCACAAGCTTCACTTGTTTGGGACAGGTGTTGGCAGGCAGGAGAGGTGTGTGTGTTGGGGGGGGGTGGGGGGGTGGAACTGTCGCTCAAACTGGAGAGGGGAGCGTGCCTCAGTCCCCAGGCCAGCACTGCTGGGACGTGGGGTTTGGAGTCAGGAAGACTCAGGCACACATACTGCATTTTCTATTTACTGGCTCTGTGGCCTTGTCAATTCACGCGGTGTGTCGGCACTTCAGCTTTCTGATCAGTAAAATGGGGATGTTGACATCTACCACCTCCCAGGGCTGCTAAGAGAGTAGACCAGCCCCAGCAAAGATAGGGCTCTGATGCCCAAGCTGCATAAAGAGTGGCTGGAGAAGCAGATGTTCCCAGTGTGTCTGGGGGCCATGGAGGTGGAGAGTGCTGGGGAACACAAAGGCAACTGGCATCTTCTGGCCATTTCCATTCGCCTTGTTAGAGTTAGAGACCCAGCTAGAGACCTTTGCGTTTGTGACCTAGGGGTCATGCTAGGGAAGCCAGGCATAGTGTATTCCACACCACACTGGAGGAGTTTAGCGGGAACGGGAAGGGCAGGGACCAGAAGCATCGTGCAAAGGTGCGGGGATTGAGGGTAGATGATTGGGTGGTCGAAGCGCACCACAGGCTGCGAGTGCGCGCGCCTCTGGTAAGAGGAGGGGTGGGGGGTATCTGGCGGGAGGGAGAAAAAGTCCCCCACCGCGCCCACCCACTCGCGGAATCGCATGCGCACTGGGGACCTGGTGGAGAGGGCTTTTGTTGGGAAAGCGGGCGGGCTGGAGGGGCCCGCGCATGCGCCGGCTTCCCAGCCGCGGGGGGTGCGCGGGGAAAAGGGGCGGGGTGGTGGGAGCTGCTGTGCTGGCAGCAGTAGGCGAGGGCGCGGCTGCGGGGTTCCTGGTGCTGAGGACGGACGCCATTGGAACCCCAGGGAAGGTAAGGATCCAGCCTCAGACCGAACCGGGAGAGGGCGAGTGGCACCCGGCACGCTGCGCCCTCCCCGCCCCCACACCCGGATCCGAACAAAGCCCAGGCACTCAGAACCGAGCCCTGTTAGACCCACGGTCTAGGTAGGAGCCCACCCCCTCGCCGTGCCGTCTCCCGCCAGGATCTCTGCCAGGAGACGCAGAGCCCTGCGTACACCGGAGCCCACCATCCGAACCCCTTTAGCAGATCCGTGTGCTCCGTGCTGAGCTTCCTTAGAGCGGAGGCCCTACCCCCACCCCAACCACTCCTGGATCACTCCCAACCAGCTGACCCGCGTTGCCCCCTTCCTGGAGTTGCAGTCCTGGGGTTTGAGACCTCCAGCGTTCCAATTCATGCCTCACTTACTCCGAGCCCCTACCCACCCCCCGACACACACACCCCTAGAGCTGCTGTATGAGCCCAACCCAGACCTGAATCAGCTGAATGCCCCCACCCGGACCTAGCCAGAGGGTCTCTGGATTCAATTTCCCATAGCTTTCCGGGGTCCCTGTTGTCTGAGCCCTCTCATGTCATCTGCTCCCCCTTCATCACTAAATCAAAACCCTTTGTTTCTCCCTCTCTCGATGCACATCCCCTTTGGGACTCTTCAGACCCAAGCCCGCCAGTCCACCCCCTATTCAAAGCTAGCCGCTGGGATGGGGAGCTTGCCCATCCTAAACTCCCCTTTAAGTGCGAGGTCTCCTCCGACCACCTCTGTCCCTCTCTTAGGGTTCTGCCTCTGACACTATCTAACCCAACAGAACCCCCAGACCCCCACCCCCTCCCTGGCCCCTCCCTCTGCCTTGTACTGCCTAGTAACCTGATGATTGCCGCCCCCCACCTCCTGAGAGATCCCACCTCCCGCTGTGTCCCGCTCTCTCCCGCTGAAGAGGCCTCACCCTCCCTCCCAGGCCGAGCTCTCTTCTCCTTGGGACCCCCAGCATGGCTGAGGGAAGCTACCGCACGGAATCGGAAACCTACAACGTTGAAGACATGGATGAGGGCAGTGATGAAGTGGGGGAGGAAGAGATGGTTGAAGGAAACGACTATGAAGAATTCGGTGCTTTTGGAGGCTACGGCACCCTCACCAGCTTTGACATCCGTATCCTCAGAGCCTTTGGGAGCTTGGGTCCAGGCCTTCGCATCTTATCGGTGAGACCCCTTGTGGGCCACCTGCTGGCCCTGGGCCCTTTCCCCTGTGAAGCTGCTGGAGAGGGGGCTGCTGTGGATGAAAGGGAGGGTTGCTTGGGGAAGGACTGCCCAGCTTCCCCAGCCTTCCCTCTCCTGCTCAGAGAAAGGGGGTTTCGGAAGTCTGGGGGCGGGGAGCTGGCTGCAGGGGGGAGGTTGGCCAGCACCGGGAAGCATGATGTGCAGCACATGTAGAGCTGTCTGCCCTCCCCTCCCTTTCTCTCTGGCCTTGCAGAATGAGCCCTGGGAACTGGAAAACCCTATGCTGGCTAGGACTCTGATGGAGGCATTTCAGCTGGATCCAGAAACACTTGCCAATGAGGCTGCTGCCCGTGCTGCCAACGTAGCCCGCGCAGCTGCCTCCAACCGTGCTGCTAGGGCCGCTGCTGCTGCAGCCCGTGCCACCTACAATCAGGTGGTTGCTAACCACCCGGTGACCACAGACCAGGCTTCAGGAGAAGATCCTCGGCCCATGACATATGGGGCCCAGGGTCAGGCAGCCACCCCTGAGACAATCTGTGCTGCTCCACACATCTCCCAGATGCTAGTCAACAGTGAGATGGCCGCCCCAGGAGCTCCGGCAACGTCCACACAGCCCCAGACAGCCTCCCATGCCCAGGAGGCTGCAAACGAGGGCCCTAGTAGCACCTGTGCTTTCTCTCAGGCTCCATGTGCTAGTGAGATGGATGCCACTCGGCCCAAGACAGCCTTCCTGGGTCAGAACGATATCTTTGATTTTACCCAGCCAGCAGGTGTCAGTGGCATGGCCTTCCCACGCCCCAAGAGACCTGCCCCAGCCCAAGAGGCCACCACAGAGGGCCCCAGTGCTGCCTCCTCCGGGGTGCCCCAGGCAGCACCTGCCAGGGAGGGGGCGGCCACCCGGCCCAAGACGACCAAGTCTGGAAAGGCTCTTGCCAAGACTCGGTGGGTGGAGCCCCAGAATGTTGTGGCAGCAGCTGCTGCCAAGGCCAAGATGGCCACAACGAGCATCCCTGAGCCCGAGGGCGCAGCTGCCACTGCTCAGCACAGTGCTGAGCCCTGGGTCAGGATGGGAGGCAAGAGGACCAAGAAGGTGAGACCTCCCTGCTATCTCCAACCCTCCTTTCTCTGTTCAGCCCTCTTCTCTGGCCCCTCCCCTCCCCTCCCCTCAGCCCTCCCCTCCCCTCCCCACCCTCCTCCCCTCCTCCCTTTCTCTCAGCTCTTGCATGTTTGTCCAACATGAGTTTGCTAGCATGCTCAGACTCCACCGAGTCTCTGCCCTCAGGCGTGGAGGAAGAAGAGGTTGGCTCAGTGCCGGGCACGTAGTAAGCACTCAGCACATGTCATCCACTGTTTGTACTACTCTTATTTCCAAGTACATGCTCTGGTTGAGATGTGTGCTGGGCACTCTTGCACAGTGAGCCTGCTAGCCCTGGGTCTCTCCTCTCTCTGACACTCTGACTATAGTCCAAGCACCTGGATGACGAATATGAGAGCAGCGAGGAGGAGAGAGAGCCTCCTGCAGTCCCACCAACCTGGAGAGCATCGCAGCCCCCATTGACGGTGCGGGCTCAGGTGGCTCCCCGGCCCTCGATGGCCCTGAGGTCCCAGGTGCCCTCAAGACACGTGCTGTGCTTGCCACCCCGCAACGTGGCCCTTCTGCAAGAGAGGGTAAGAAACCTGCTTTTCTCCCATCTCCCTCCTCTCCTCTCCTGTGGGCCAGTTCCTGGAGGTCACCCATGCCTTGCTCTCCCCGTGTGCTCCTCTTCCTCCTCCAGGCAAATAAGTTGGTGAAATATCTGATGATTAAGGACTATAAGAAGATCCCCATCAAGCGCTCAGGTGGGCAGCCCGGGCCCCCTCCCCGAGCTCTGCACACCCCCCACAATCCCCATCTCTACCCTATGGGGCCTGACATCAGATGTCTCCACCCGGCAGGCCCAGCTGATCCCTCCATGTGCACAGTACGGGGTGGAGGGGGGAGTGGGGTTCCCGACGGTGCTCCCCTCAGCAGGGTTGACCGAGGGTTGCTGCAGCTCTTTGGCCCCTGCTCAGCCCAGGTGCTCTCTCCACCCCACTCCCCCGCAGACATGATGAAGGATGTCATCCGAGAATATGATGAACATTTCCCTGAGATCATCGAACGAGCAACATACACTCTGGAAAAGGTGTGCGAGGGGCAGAGGCAGCTCACTGTGGTACAAGAGCTGCAGGGAAGCCTTGCACCCTGCAGCCCCCTGAGGTCCACTTTCAGCACACCTCCTCTGGTGGGCTCTCCTAGCTTCTCCCGCATGATCCCTTCTTCAAGGCTTCCCCTCCCTCATGCTGTCTGTTCTCTGAGCCTCCCTGGTCTCCTGAAGCGGGTCCCACTGCTTTGGCCAGTGCCAGAGCTCCCACAGGGCAGTTCTCTGCAGCCTCTCTCCTTGAGCCTTCCGAATAACTTCGGGGTGCCTGCGGAGGGAAAGTCCTAGCGGGGAACTCAAGGACTGCCTGCAGGACAGGCAGCATGGGTTTCTGATCCCATGTTGTCTTCTCCCCCACATAGAAGTTTGGGATCCACCTGAAGGAAATTGACAAGGAGGAACACCTGTACATTCTCGTGTGCACCCGGGATTCCTCAGCTCGCCTCCTGGGAAAGTAAGAAAGGGCAGGAGGGTTGTGGCCTTCCTCACTGTGGCCTCCCGCTCCCCTTCCTCTCAGAGCAGCTGGAAAAGGGGCCTTTGGTGCCTGGCACAGCTCCGGCTCCCAGCCCCGCAGTCCGTGGTACCCAGTGATTAGGGGATGAAAGGGGAAGTGGCCTGGGCTGAAGCCTTGCTCGATGCTCTGGATGCTCTCGGGGCTTCCCCTCCCCATGCCCATAACCCCACCCCCCACACCACCTCCAAACCCCATCTTCTGGGAAAAAAAGTGGGCTCCTTGTTGCCTGCCTCTTCCTGCTATGTGCCTGGCCTGGGCTTGGCAGTGGTGGTCCTGGAGGAAGGAAGCTTCCTGTCCAGTGTAACTCCCGATGCTCAAGGGGCAGGGAAGGGCTGGATGTGCCCCCGAACACGAACACACTACTGTTGCTGCTGCTGCTGCTGCTGCTGCTGCTGCTGCTGCTGCTGCTGCCGCTGCTGCCACTGCCAAGTGGTTGCTCCCTGCCTGACCCCCTCCTGGATGGAACTCTGTGAGGGGGCATTCACATCCACATTTGAGGCATGAAGCGATTCAGTCTCAGACAGAGGAATGAATGGTCTGGATTAGAGAGCAACTCGTGCGTAGTGTGCGAAGAACCACCCCGTAACCCAGGCCTGTGGGCAAAGCTAGTTGGGTGAGCCAGCCCTAGTCTCTTGGGCAAATGGCTGCCGGACAGGATCCCTCTTTCTACCCCTCTAGGACCAAGGACACTCCTAGGCTGAGCCTCCTCTTGGTGATCCTGGGAGTCATTTTCATGAATGGCAACCGTGCCAGTGAGGGTGAGTGGCTGGACCCGCAGCCAGGGGGTTGCCCAGTCTCAGCCTGGTGTGCTGAATTCTTGTGTCTCTTCTCCTCTCGCAGCCGTCCTCTGGGAGGCACTACGCAAGATGGGACTGCGCCCTGGGTATGATTGGGCTCTCGGCTCCCACTCCTCAGTGCTGTCCTTGGGCACTGGTGGCCCCAGGATTGTAAATAGCCTGGTGGCCTCGTGCAGGAGGGTGGATGTCCTGGACTGGGTCGAGCGCTGAGGGTGCATGGTGAAATGGCCCTGGACTCTCAAGCCCCTTTCTGCTCCGTGTCCCCCCTCTGTCCCCAGATGAGATCTCAGAGAACCCATCAGAATTGAGGATTCAAATCCTACCCTTGCCGAGGGCATCCCTGACATGGGGCCATGTGGCCCCTGCTGCCACCCCAGACCTCCATGGGGATGCCCCACAGGCTGGGACGCTCTCCATCCCGCTAGGGAGCACACCTGCCCACATCCGGGCACTGCCATTGTGTGTAGTTATGGATTCCTTCCTTTCCTGGCCCTCAGGGTGAGGCACCCATTCCTTGGAGATCTGAAGAAGCTCATTACAGAGGACTTTGTGAAGCAGAAGTAAGTATTGGCCAAGTTAACTCTGTCTCACACTCACGCATTCCTCGTGGACTGATCAGGCTGAGCGGGCCACTCCCCATGCCGGATCTTAGCACAGAGGGATAGGCGTCTCTTCTGTGAGGGTGGGTGGGGTGTGTGAGTGTTGGCGGGGAGTAGACTTCCAGCGCAGCCTTGGAGAGAGGGAGTAGAAGTCGACAGAGACTCCAGTGCAGGGTGTGTTAGAACCACCGTGCCATTTGGCCCCTGTCCCCCTAGGCTGTAGGAGAATGTCTCCTGCTTTACATCCCAGGAACCTGGGGCTCAGAGAGTTGGAAGCCTGAGCGTGGCCCCAGCTGGTGAGGGGCCCATTGGGTCCTGGAGCCCAGCCCGCCTACCTTTCTGGTCAGGGCCCACCCAGTCCTTGGTCCTTGGAGAACACGTGTGTACTCATGCAGGCGCACTACACATGCCCGGGTGCACACAGACATGCGAATGTGTGCGCACACAAACAGACACGGAGTTGGGGGGTGTACGGGGAGTATGCTGGGTTTCTCCCCTTTACAGTCCTCTCCTATGGTGGATTGTCCTGGGGTTCCACCAGGCCATGGGCGGGACCCTGCCGTGGAGTGTGCTCAGAGCAGGGGACCCGAAGAAATGGCTCCTCTGTTTACGACACACCCAATGGGAATCTGGGTTCATTGTGACAAGGGGCCAGAAACTGGTGGCCTTACTACAAACAGAGACACCCTACAGGTGTTCCACTCTGCACTTCCTGTGGCGTCTGGGCAGGACCGGCGCCACGTGGAGGCCTCCGTCCTGGAGGCAGAAACCCTGGGAGTGAGCATGGGCGTGAGGCATGGGCTCGAGGGCCAGGACAGTCCTCCTGCAGGAGCTGAGCTGCAGTATCGGGGCTGGGAAGGGACGACCCGGGAGCCCTTGGCACAACAGCAGGTCTGCTTGGCTGGAGGCAAACGTTTATCTTCCTCTCGCACTGAGGTACCTGGAATACAAGAAGGTCCCCAATAGCAGCCCACCCGAGTATGAATTCCTCTGGGGTCTGCGAGCCCGTCACGAGACCAGCAAGATGAGGGTGCTGAGATTCATCGCCCAGGTAACTGCCTCTGTTTGGGGCCAGGCGGTGGGGTGTGGGTTTGGTCTGTGCCAAACCTCCTCTGTTTCTTGGTCATGGCCCCCTTCCTTAGGCTGTCTGTCCAGTGAGGATACTGACGCATTCCTAAGTAGTAGGAACTTGTCTTCCCCAAGTTCACAGAGATAGTAAGTGGGAGGCCTGGGGTGAGGTCCTGGGGCTGGCAGGGAGTCCTTAGGAGAGCCGGATCCCAGTGGTCTTTCCTTTCGTCGGGACCATGCACAAGGCACTGGGGGTGGGAGCTGGTGGTGGCAGTGTATGGCAGGAAGCAGGTGCCCCGTGAACGTGGGGTCGCTGTTTGCATGGTCTCTGTTGCTCTACCGCAGAATCAGAACCGAGATCCCCGGGAATGGAAGGCTCATTTCTTGGAGGCCGTGGATGATGCTTTCAAGACGATGGACGTGGATATGGCTGAGGAACATGCCAGGGCCCAGATGAGAGCCCAGATGAACATTGGCGATGAAGCCCTGATTGGACGGTGGAGCTGGGATGACATACAGGTGGAGCTCCTGACCTGGGATGAGGATGGAGATTTTGGCGACGCCTGGGCCAGGATCCCCTTTGCATTCTGGGCCAGATACCATCAGTACATCCTGAATAGCAACCGTGCCAACCGGAGAGCCACTTGGAGAGCCGGCGTCAGCAGTGGCACCAATGGGGGGGCCAGCACCAGCATTCTGGATGGGCCCAGCACCAGCTCCACCATCCGGACCAGAAATGCCGCCAGAACGAGTGCCAACTTCTTCTCCTGGATCCAGTAAGATTTTCAGTCCATAAACAAAACCCCGAAGCAAGGGATGGGAAGGGGCTGTGAGGAGTCCAGTCGGGGGAAGGCCTGGGTGCAGTGGGGGAGCAAAGAGTGTGAAAGACCCTTGTTTCGTTCTTCGTACCCCTCCCCCACTGCTGTGTGTTTATACTTCTGCACCTGCTCCTGTGTCTTCCTTTACAGGCAACGCTGACGCTGCCGAACCACAACCATCCCTCACCAAGCCAGAGTGCCTCCTCGGATCCCTCCTTAACAAGGCACTCTAGGCAGCTTCGACCTGCCCATCCCAGATGGCATGCAAGATGAAGCTCTCTTTGCCCTTCCTGCTTTCATCATGTGCTTTCCTTGTGCGCTTCCGTGGTGCGCCTTTGTCGTGTTTTCATGTTTTTGGTATCAGTGTTACATTAAAGTTGCAAAGTTACTTGGGGCGTTTCCTCCTTCCCTTGTGCATGGACCTGGGGACGTGGCTATCTGGGGGGCACGTGGTTGAGGGCTCTGAGGTAGATACTACCCGCCTCTGCCTGGAAGGCAGCAGGTGTGGGTAGGGTGCTGGGAAGATGTGGAGATGCCAGCTGGGTGTCCAGACCATGAGTTTTGAGAGGCTCCAGTCCCCACGGTGGCGTGACTTCCTACAAGGTACAACCTCACTTGGGCGCCAACGGTGGCAGGGGGTAGGGGGTTGGCAGGAAGAGGGGTGGAATGAAAGGCTGTGGGTTGGTGCCACTATCCCTCCCACCAAGGTACAGGGTCCACAGACATCCACCAAGACCCTTCCACCCCATCTTTGGAGGTGCCATCTTGGAACCCTTCCCTCATCATCCACACAACTTCAGCACCTCATCCCTCCCTCAGGTGGAGTCTTCAGGACAATGAGATAGGCCTCGGGGACATTTTCACCCCTCCAGCAGGTTGAGGGAGGAGCCATAATTGCCCACAGAGTAGGTTTAATGAAAACAGACCTCAACAACCTGTGACCGGACCCGAGGCCTGTTTGTGGGCTCCAGAGCTCTCCTTTTCTGGGAACCAGTGAAGGCCAAGGCTGGGCCTAAGTTCTGGTGTCTTCCAGGGCTTGGGGTGATCTCTGTAGGAGCGGGGTTGGGACTGCGATTCCTGCAAGGGACGACAGTAAGAGCAGAGATGCCTGGGAAGGGCTCAGTGGCACGCAGTAACAGTGTCCAGAGCTCTCTCAGGTCCCTCAGTGATGCCCACAGTTGAAGGACGAGGCCCCAGGTTAAGAAGAAGAAGAGGATCGTATGAGGACCCCTGCACACCATTGCCTCTTTTCCCCCAAGAAGAGGTTCCCTCCTCTCACCCAGACTTGGCTCCTGACCCAGATCCAGGCACATACTTTCACAGGCCCAGTGGAGAATGAGAACCGTGGGACCCCTTGCTCGGAAATCATTAAGAATCCCAAGAGAGTGACGGTAACACATTGAACTACGTGTGCAGGCCCTCGGAGCAAGGGTCCCATGGGGCTGCATAGGTCACACCCTCAGGACGCTAGCTGTATAAGGTTTCCTCCCCTGAAGTCAGGCTTCAGCTGGGTTTCTGCCTAGCCACACTGCTGTGGTGTCTGCCTGCCTGGCTGCTGGGTCCCTGCTTGGCCACGTGGACACTGTGATTCCGACAGAAATCGAGTCCCCTTCACTTTGGCTTTCCTGATGCATGGTCTGGGATGAGAGAGGGATGAACGATGCCTGGCATCTGAGTCCTGGGGTGATGAATGATCCAAGATTTTTCTGGCACGCTCACCCTGGGAACCTCCCAGGACCCTGTTGTGCACACAGCAGGCACATGCCTTTTCATGGATGAGGGTGCAGACACTCACCCAAAGACACAGGTGTGAGCGTGAGCACTGTGTGCAGAGGACACCTGAGGTACAGCGTCTCATCTGGCGAGGAGGAGAAAGCAGCTCTCAGAAACAGGGTGCTGGTGAGGGTGCCACCTCCCCAGGCCTGTGGGCTTGTAACACTCCCCTCTTCCATCTTCCTTTCCCCTGGCTGGCCCCTCTCATGGGGTGGGCAGGATGGGGGCAAGGGGCTTCCCTGGAGCTGCACTCTGCATGGGACAGTTGAGAGCAGGGTGGGCGGGGAGGAAGAACACAGTGGGGTGGCCTCTTGGAAGAGGGAGGAAGGAACACCCAGGGGAATGCTGACAGATTGACTCTCAGGCTGGTCACCTGAGAGGCAGCCCACCTGCTTACTCACAGGGCAAACGTGCCACCAAGGCAAGTCTCCCTCCTGGGGCCCCAACCCAAGATCCTCCAAGGCTAAATGTGTGCTCTGTCCACTGTAGCTGGCTGCCACCACCTTGGAGGGGTTCACAGTGTCATGGGAGCCACACTTCTATCTCTCACCACTCTCCAACAGCAGACACTCTCACCCATCCAGGCTGTGCTTAGTACTTCCCACCTCCCTTCACTGGGCCAGGACCCCACCCCTCATGGCTTCCCTGTCCCCATGGTTCATCCTGGGCTTTTAAGGCCCCCACCACCCTCCCAGCCTCCTCCTCCTCTTTGTCATCATCACTGTCAGGCCCTGGAGCCCAGTGCTTGGGTGCAAGATCTCATTCCATCCTCCCTGGTACTCTGCAGGGGTGACTGTTCCCACGGCACACATGACAAAATGGACTGAGAAGGGGAGTGACTTGCCTGAGGCCTCTGACCTAGCTCTGCCACCACCTGGTCGAGTGACCTTGGCTCAGCCTTTTCTCTCTCTGGCCTTCAGAGTTCCCACCTCTCACAGCACAGGATTGGGCTAGATGTACTCTTAGGGTGCCCCAGCTCTGAGGTCCTGTGGATCTGCTTTCCCCTGTCACATCATCTCTCTGAGCCTCAAGTGTTTCCTCACTGAGTAATAAGGGTAAAAGCATGTACCCAGCACTGCCTGGCCCAGTTCCCATGGGGGCTGGGAGCAGCTGGTATGGCCTGTGCATGAAAGCGGGTAGGAAGTGGGTAAAGCAGTGGGAGAATGACAGGTGCATGTGCCCCCTTCTCAATCTCCACATGTCTGAGATGGAGGTCCTCTGGAAAGCACCTGAGACTAACACCCCTCCCTGTCCCCCTGAGCCCTGTGACCTCAGGCAAGTCACTCCACCTCTCAGAGCCTAGTCTCCATTTTCTCATCTGCGCAGCCAGGGTTACTTACAGTGCTTGCCTCACCGTCTCCAAGATGGTAGCGAGCAGTAGAGATTGGAAGGTATCGGAAATCTACTAGCACCAGAAACCTCAGCCCAAACTCAACCATCTTTTCCAGTGAGGAGACGGAAGGCCAGACAGAGGAAATGACTTGTCCGATGTCAAGTTGCCAAGTTCCCCGGGGTTCAATTTTGGATGACTCCATACCGCAAGTGTGCTTTATTTGGAAACTACCATCATAGAAATGATACAAATCTGCAGGACATCGTACACTTCCAACATGACTTTGAATGCTGCTCACACACCCTCACGGTTTCCCGAGGTGCCAGCACTTCAGTTTCCATGTCAGAAAAGGGCTCTCACACCTGAAGGTGACACAACAGTTCCTTGCCAAGCTTCCCGCCTTAGGCTGTGGCTCAACCAATGCAGGCAATTTTCTTTGGAAATAGTTGACGTATCTATGCGTTACAAAGCTCAAGAAATGAAAGCAGTGTACATACCAATCACCACATGAAGGAAGAAAATTACAGAGACTGTGGGGTTACAGTTTAGGAGGGTGTGGAACAAAGCAGCTCCCCTACCCTGTCCATGGAAGTCTCGATTTGTACCTGGCCTTTGAAAAACATTAGGCAATTACAGCATGGTGCTACCTCATGAGCCTCAGGGGAAGAGATATCAGAGACAAGGTCTAGGTGAACGTGGGCCTCCTGACACAGAGAGGGAAGAAATGGAAAGATGTAGTTCTACTACCACTAGCCCATCGCTATTAGCCAGGAATCTGAGATCCCTGAGAGCTGGAGAATCACGTGCCTTGTGGAAGAATAGCAGCTGCATGTGATGCTTTAGCCTGTTTCTGAAGCTGTCTATGAAACTTTGGGGTCCCAGCAACTGGAATGGAGACACAGTGGAGCACCTCTACAATCAGGCCACCATCTCAAATCTCCTCCTCTTGCTTTTTTTCCCCCTTGACCTGAAGAAAAGGGCACAAGGCACAGGGTCAGAATGCAGTGAGGGCAAGGGTAAGTTAAGAGAAAAAAAAATCAATGCAGAAGGCCGTTTCCCAGGAGATGGAGTCCAACCATTGTAGTTTCAAATTCTTGTTCTGAAGCACACTTTGTTCATCTGTGTGGTGGCGGGGGTGGGTGGGAGGGGAGGCTGGCCAGAGCCTTCTGCATGGTGCCCACGAACACAACCTTTGAATGATGATAAGGCCCTGAATGTTTTCATTATCACAGGTCTCTGTTTTGCCTTTTAGCAACTTGAGGCACTCCAAATTGACCTAACAATGGGGTTCTCTTTATCAGCTTTATTGAGGTTTAATTTACAAACAAAATAATGCCCATTGAAGTGTCCAGTTCCATGGACACTGACAAATGTTTCCATCCACGTCACTCCCACTCCAATCAAGGAAGAGAACATTTTCACTACTTAATCGTGTTCCCTTGCACCCCTTCCCAGTGAATCCCTAGCATCCACATCCAGCCTTAGGCCACCAGTGACCTTCTTTCTATATCACCATAGATTAGAATTCTCTTTCCTAGTGTCTGTTATACACATAAACGTGCAGTATGTAATCTTTCGTGCCCGCCTTCTTTTGCTCTGCTTGAATGCTTTGGCTATTCATCCGTGCGGTGACACCATGAATCAGTAGATTAAATCAAAATGGTGGGGCACCTCGGCGGCTCAGTCGGTTAAGCTTAAGCGGTTAAGCGTTTGTCTTCAGCCCAGGTCATGATCTCAGGGTCTTGGAATGGAGCCTGGTTTTGGGCTCCCCATTCAGCGGGAAACCCACTTCTCCCTCTCCCTCTGCCCCTCCCCAAGGCTCATCCTCTCTCTAGCTCTCTATCTCAAGCCAATAAATAAAACTTTTAAAAATCAATCAATCACTCAATCAAAATGGCCCCTATTCACAGACAACCTGATTGTCTGTGTTAAAGTCATACAGACATACAAAAATATCCTAGGACTAATAAGCTAATCAATCTAGAGTGCAGGATACAAGATCAAAACACAAAAATCGACCATATTTCTATACACTAGCAAAGAAGAGTTGGAAAATGAAATCTACCACTCAAAAAAGAAAGTCAATTCTTAGATGCGAATCTAACAAATGATGCAGGGTATTTATGTGCTAAAAACAGCAAAACACTGGGGAAAAAAAGAAATAAAGGAATATCCAAATACATAGAAGAACATGCCATGGTCACAGATTAGAATATTCAACATGATAAAGATGTAAATTCTTAAATTTATGTCTGGACTTACTATAATTTCAATCAATATCCTGGCAGCAGGATGTGTTGTAGATATAGACAAGCCTATCCTAAAGTTTATATGGAAAGAAAAAACAAACACACGAGCAAAAGGAATAGGCAAAACAAGTATGGGGGAAAAAATAAATGTGGAGGAATCACATTACCTAAGTACAGAAGGTTTCAACAAATGTGTGGAAAAACCTGAATGTCCATCGAAAAGAAAAAGAATCTCACATCTTATAACTCAGGAAAAATAAATCTTAGATATAAATCAAGACTATAAAACTGCAAAACATTTAGAAGGAAACAACAAAATCTTTGACCTGCATTTGAGAAAGATGTTCTATGTAAAACACCACCCACTTTCCCGCCACCTTGTTTTTTATCTGCGAAAAACGCTGTTGAGGGTTTGAGCAGAAAAATCTCAGGCTGGGAGAATGGATTTACAGTTACCTAAACAACAGAGAGCTTGTATCCAGGGTATATGAGGAGCTGTCAAAACTCAACAGCAAGAAAATAATGGAGAACATACTTGAACAGATACCTCAACCAAAAGGATATATAGGTGGCAATTGAGCACATGAACAGATGATCACACTCACTGGCTCTCAGGCAATGCAAATTAAAATGATGGTGAGAAACCAGTATTCCTATATTAAAATTGCTGAAATTGCCACACACACACAAAAAAAAACAAGCAAGGAAACCACAAACACGTGACAATATCAAATGGTGTTGAGGATGGGCAGCAACTGGATTCACCACATATTACTGGAGGGAACGTAAGGCAACACAACCACTCTGAAAAACAATTTTATTGCTTTTTATGAAGTTAAACATATACTCAGCCATATGGCCCTAGCAATCGCACTCTTAAGTATTTCTCCCGGAGAAGTTTCAACTGGATTTCATACAAAAACCTGTAAATGAATGTTTGTAGCAGCTCTGTTCCTAATCACTCAAAACTTGAAACAACCCTAGTATCCTGCCAACAAAGTGTATTCTTTCCATACAATTAAATACTATTCAATGGCCAAAAGGAATGAAGCACTGATATAGTCAACAACTTGGATAAAACTCAGAAGCATTCTGCTTAGTGGCAGAAGCCAGTCTCAGAAGGTCCCATTTTAAATGATTCCATTTCTATGGCTTTCCTGCTGTGACAAAACTATCATAAAAGAGAGCAAGTCAGTGGTCCCATAGTGAGGTGTAGAGAGAGTATGTGACTACAAAGGGATAGCACCAGGGACTTCAGGGGGGCTATGGAAGCATTCTGAACACATATGGTGATGGTGGCTACAAGAATCCATACATGTGTTCAAATCCCTAGAACCAGATGTCCAAAAGAAGTCCATGTCACGATTTTTAAAATACAATTAAAGAAAGAATGGCAAAATAGTTCTTTTCGACCAAAAAATCATTAGAATTGAACAGCAGTGTACTCCACTATAGAAAATATTGACTACATTCTTTTAGGGTTAAAGAAAACCATCCCAAACGTCAACCCAGATAAACCGGAATGAATGAATAGCTATATAAATGGTAAATGCAGCGAGGGTTAATTATTTTACCTTTTAAAACCTTTCTTTAAAAGTTAACTGAATGTTGGGAAGCCTGAGTGGCTCAGTCGGTGAAGCATCCAGCTCTGGATTTTGGCTCAGGTCATTATCTCAGGCTCCTGAGACTGAGCCCTGCATCAGGCTACATGCTCAGCAGGGAGTCTGCTTGACATTCTCTCTCTCCCTCTCCTTCTCAGCCTTCCCCTTTTCCTGTGTGCCCGTTCTCTCTCTCTCTCTCCCTCTCTCCCTCTCTCAAATCAATAAATAAATCTTTTTTTAAAAAGTTAACTCTGTTTACACCACCAATAACAATGCATTGTGGGGGACACAATGTATGTATAAATAAAGTCTATGGAAATAAAAGCAAACAGATGGGAGTGTAGAAATAAAAGCATACTTTGTACATGAAGAAAAATTTTATCATTAAAGGTAAAATGCCTAATTTTTTTTATTGGAGTTCGATTTGCCAACATATAGCATAACACCCAGTGCTCATCCTATCAAGCGCCCCCCTCAGTGCCCGTCACCCAGTCACCCCCACCCCCCACCCACCTCCCTTTCCACCACCCCTTGTTCGTTTCCCAGAGTTAGGAGTCTCTCATGTTCTGTCTCCCTTTCTGATATTGCCCACTCATTTTTCTTCTTTCCGCTTTATTCCCTTTCACTATTTTTTATATTCCCCAAATGAATGAGACCATATAATGTTTGTCCTTCTCCGATTGACTTATGAAATGCCTAATTTTAACTATGTATAATATAATCCCTACAGGAACCACTTGAATGTAAAACAAAAGGAGTAAGTATTAAACCAATATTGAAATATTGTAGATTGAAATTGGGATCCAGAAGAATATTTCAAACTAAGAAAGGAGAATGAAAAATACTTCAGTAATACATAAGCTGGTGAGGGAATTGGGTTAAAGAAAGAATGAAAAGAAAAATAAAGGAAAGAAGGAAATAAAAGAAGGAAGGAAGCAAATAAGCAAGCTTGAAAAGAAGAAAGAAAAGAAGAAATAATGCTACTCAAAAAAGATGATGACTTTAAAGCCAATCATGTCTATAATTCAGTTAATTGTACATGTTCTAAACTTTCCCAGTGAAAGGCAGAGATTGCTAGGCAGGAGAGCTGCAAGCCACAATATGCCATTGAATGGAAACTCACTTTGGTGTTTTTTCATTATAACAATTTTTTTTATTTAAAGACTTATATAAGAATACTTTATTCCTGTCTCTTATCAATGTTTCTCCCTTATATTTGCCCCTTTCCTCTCCTACTTGGCGAGATTTGGCTTTACCTTCAAGGGTCATTTTGTAGTTTCTGTCTACTTGTAGTCTAGTGGTAGCCACCTGGCTAGGGTGAATGCACACATGGACAGTTGTGCCATTTGCCTTCTCACACTGTACTCATTCAATGTAGATGACATATTTCTTCCTGTGGACCTGGACTACTTTGAAATTTTCTGGCCTTTGCAGTGTCCTGGCACAACCTGTACCTCATCATCCTTTCAGGTGGGCATAGATTAAAGGTTGTACTTCTGTCTCAGCTCTTTAGGAAGAGGGGAAGACATAACCTTCCTGCAAATGTGGGAAGGTGCACTGCAATGTCTTTCATGGTTTTGCTCTGGTCAGAAGTCACAGAGGGATTGAACATCACATTGGTTGCTGGCGCTTCAGTGATGGCTGCAGAAGGGAAGTGTGAAACTCACTTTAAGATGGAGACAGAGATCGGTTAAATGTAAAAGGATTGAAAAAGAGATACCATGTCAACATAAATTGTAAGAAAACAAGTTATGATAATGGCTAAGTTAAATGTTTGGACCAGGAGTATTACCGATGATACACAGGGACATTTAATAATGATAAAAGCATCAATAATTCAGGAAAGCATAACAATCCTCAGGTACACTGGAAAACAGAACTTTAAATGGCATAAAGTGAAAGCTGATAGAACTGAAAAGACATATAGACCAATATATTTAATAGTTGGAAATTTCAGAACTTCTCTTAGATTTTGATATAGCAAATACATAGAAGGTCCAGAAGTATGAAGAAGACATTAACAACACTACCAGCTAAATCAACTCAATTATAGAACATCCCACCCGCTAGAGTGGAATATGCGTTTTCTTTTTTAATTTATTTTTTAATTTAATTTAATTTAATTTAATTTAATTTTTTTTTTGCATTTCCTTTTTAAAAAAGATTTTACTAATTTACTCACGAGACACACACACACACACACACAGAGAGAGAGAGAGAGAGAGAGAGGCAGAGACACAGGCAGAGGGAGAAGCAGGCTCCATGCAGGGAGCCTGACGTGGGACTCAATCCCGGGCTTCCAGGATCACACCCTGGGCTGAAGGCGGCGCTAAACCGCTGAGCCACCCGGGCTGCCCGACGCATTTTCTTGACAAGCAATGAAATGTGCAACAAGCACGAGTCTATCATGGGTTATGAAATAATGCTCTATCAATGAAGAAGGACTGAAATCCATGTAAAGGATGTTCTCTGGGCACAGTGGAGTTAAACAAGCAATCTATAGCAAGAAGATTTCAAGAGAATCTGCAAAACATTGAAATTAACCAACGGACTTCAAAATAACACAGGGCCAGAGACAGGCACTGGGGAAATTTGAAAGTCCTTTGAACGGAAGAGAATTGTATCACATCCTGTAGACTCTTGTATGATTCAGCGAAAGCACCACCTAGAGAGAAAATTGTAGCTTTACGTGTTTATATGAGGAAAGAAGAAAGGTTTAACATCAATAAAATACGAAGCTAAGATGCAACAAAAAGGTGTAGAAAATGAACTGAGAGGAAGTAGAAAGAAGGAAGCAAAAAGATATCAGAAGCTGACGTTCGGGAACCCTGGGTGGCTCAGCGGTTTGACGCCTGCCTTTGGCCCAGGG